>NW_026623030.1:22103200-22348200 GCF_023065955.2 Ursus arctos
AATAGGAGCTCAAATAAACTTTTACTAATTGATAGTTGACCTCTCTGGATTTAATTTCATGCTTAAAGTCACTAAGCCCTTCTGTATGGGTAGATTTCTGATGCTAGCCCACTTCAGCTAGCTTTTATCTCTTTTAGCCATGGTATACTAACCAACATCTGATTAATGCCATGGCACCATGTCTGATCTGTGACAGAACAGATTTGTGTCATAATCAATCCCCTTTGTTAAGCGTAAGTACTCCTAACAACAACAGCAAAAATCCCTTGTGCCCTAAGTCCATGTAACAGTAGCTTTACCTGAACTGTTAAGTATTTTGGGACATCTGGAGTCTACTTTAGAGTGGCATACTCTCACCTTCTTTTCTGTTGCAAAAGAAAAGAGACAAGAACCCATTTTCTTTGTAGACGAGAACCCATTTTCTTTGTTCAAAATGTCATCTGACAGTATTTTTATACTAGATTGTTCTCAATTTCTATTTTCTGTGATAAGCTTGAGCTGCCGTCTTTTCAAGACAATTTTACAAGTAGAAAACCACATTTGAAATTTAGGTATCTTCATTTTTTAAAGAGTGAACTAAATAAGCTATTGAGATCTTGTTTATTCTCAGGATTCAAAAAAAAAAAAAAAAAAAAAAGGTCTGGTTGAAAACCGAGACTCTGGAGTTATCTTTTGGATCTGTTTTAGACTGGTGTAGGGGATATTTGGGGCACATAAATTCTTACATTAATTTTTTACTAATTTAATAATAGAAGTAAACTTGTTTCTGCCACTTAACAGACCTTAAATAAGTCATGGTAAAATACTAGTTTTGGTTTTCTCATCACAAAAATAGGATGAAATGTCAGTATATATGTAAAAGTACTTTTAAGTTATAAAACATTATACAAATATAAGGTTGAATAAAAGTTTCTTATTCATCTTCCCTATTATAAATTCTTCTTTATGCATGGTAGTCATTCAGTAACTGTTTGTCTCACTGGGATCTTAGGAGGATAAAGATGATGAATTTGATGAGTTGTGATTGTCTCAAAAGAATACAAAGTAGTTAGGTTGATAAATTTATTTTATTTTTTAAAAGATTTTATTTATTCATTTGGGAGAGACAGACAGAGAGAGCACAAGTAGGGGGAGAAGAAGAGGGAGAGGGAGAAAAAGACTCCCCACCAGGCTGGGAGCCTGACATGGGGCTTAATCCCAAGACCTGGAGATCATGACCTGAGCCCAAGGCAGAGGCTTAACCATCTGAGCCACCCAGGTGCCCCAAAGGATAATAAATTTATAATTAGTCACCTCTGTTTGATATTGAAGAATGTTAACATTAGTCATAGTCATCAAGGTTATTAACAACAGTACTCTCAGGCTTTAACAAATTTTTAAATCTGAAAGCTGCAAGAAATGTCCAATTTAGAATGTTTATGTATTGGGGAGGAAAAAAGATGGCAGAAGAGTAGGGAACCCTTTTTCAGCTGGTCCCCTGAATCAAGCTGGATATCTAGACCATCCTGAACACTCACGAAATCAGCCTGAGACGCAAGAAGGTACATCTGGATCTCCCAAACAAACATCTCTGGCACTGGGTATCGAGGTACAAGCAGGGAGCCATGAATCTACACATAGATATTGGAAGATAAACAGAGGGGAAGAGAGCCGCCGCACTCGGGCGCCGGGAAGTGGTAGCCTTCTGTGCTGGGGAGCGGACCGGACTCACAGACTGGTAGCCCTGGGGGAAACCAGACTGAAACCAGGAGTTCGGGAGCGTGCATGCAAACCAGACCAAAACCAGGAGCTTGGGAGTGCGTGAACCAGACTGAAACTAGGAGCTCTGGAGCGCGCCCTTGACCAGACTGAAAACCGGAGCTATGGAGTGCGTGTGCGAAGCACACTGAAACTGGGAGCTCGGGAACCGGGGTGGCTGGAGATGTTAGAAGCATGAAGGGCAGAGATGTGCCGGCCCTGGGAGCAAGGACTGGGAGAGAGGCTATGGGACGCACAACCCGGGTTGCTGCAGGTCTTTAGCAGCACCGACAGAAACGGAGAGTTAGAGTGGGCAGGAGAGCTCAGTGAAGAGCAGACTGCGATTTCTCTGTTCTGAGACAGAGGCTCAGAGGCTCAGATACGGTCACTGCTGCTCTGACCCTCTGAAGAGTCACAGAAAGCTGCCAGGGAAAGCAGCCAGAGAACAAAAGCCCAGAAAAACTGGTTCTCACTGTGCCCATCCCCCCCCCCCCCCCCCCCCGCCAGGGGACAGGGCAACTCTACCCAAAAAGGGTTGCCTGAGTATCGGCACGGCAGACCCCTCTTCCAGAAGCCAGGCTGAAAAAACAAGAAGCCCACATCCCTAAGGTCCCTATAAAACAAGTGCATCTTGCTTGGGTCCTGGTCAATAATTTGGGCTCTGTACGTCCCCGCAACCACACCTCATCAGAATGACAAGGAGGAGGAACCCCCGACAAAGCAAAGAAACAGAGACTGTGGCCTCTGCCACAGAACAAATGGATATGGATATAACCAAATTTTCAGAAATGGATTTCAGAGTAACAATGGTCAAGATGATGTGTAGGCTAGAAAAAAATATTAGCGAAAATATTAACGAGAACATAGAATCTCTAAGAGTGGAAATGAGAGCGAATCTGGTGGAAATTAAGAATGCTATAAATCAAATGCAGTCTAAACTGGATGCTCTGACTGCCAGGGTAAATGAGGCAGAAGAACGAATTAGTGAGTTGGAGGATGAGATGATAGAAAAGAAGGAAAAAGAGGTAACATGGGTTAAGAAACTCCACTTTCAAAAGATAAAACTACGGGAGATTACTGACTCAGTGAAATGTTCCAATGTCAGAATCATCGGCATCCCCGAGGGGCTGGAGAAAGATAGAGGTCTAGAAGAGATATTTGAACAAATTGTAGCTGAGACCTTCCCTAATCCAGCGAACGAAACAAGCATTCATGTGCAAGAGGGAGAAAGGACCCCTCCCAAGATCAACAAGAACAGACCGACACCACGTCACATAATAGCACAATTCGCAAATCTTAGATCCAAGAAAACAATCTTGAAAGCGGCCAGGGGGAAGAGGGAGGAACATCAGAATAAGGTCAGACCTGTCTGCAGAGACCTGGCAAGCCAGAAAAAGCTGGCAAGACATTCAGAGCACTAAGTGAAAAGAACATGCAGCCAAGGATTCTTTATCCGGCAAGGCTGTCATTCAGAATGGATGGAGAGACAAGGAGCTTCCAAGACCAGCAGAAACTGAAAGAATATGTGACCACCAAGCCCTACAAGAAATATTGAGGTGGGTTCTATAAAAGTAAAAAGACCCCACGAGTGATACGGAACAGAAATTTACAATTATAGAAACAAAGACGTCACAGGCAGCATGACCTCATTAAAATCCTATCTCTCAATAATCACTCTCAATGTGAACAGCCTAAATGCTCCCATAAACGCCACGAGTTGCAGGTTGGATAAAAAGACATGACCCATCCATATGCTGTCTACAAGAGACTCACCTCAAACCTAAAGATACATCCAGACTGGAAGTGAAGGGATGGAGAACCATTTTTCATGCCAACTGGGTAGCAATTCTCATATCAGACCTCAAAAGAAAGCTGGGGTAGCAATTCTCATATCAGACAGATTAGATTTTAAGCTAAAGACTGTAGTTAGAGATATAGAAGGACACGATATTATTCTTTTTTTTTTTTTTTTTACCTGTTAAAGCTTTCTCATGGCTTTGCCTTGATGTCACAGATTTTATTTTTATGAAAGGGCGGTGTTCTTGGACTTTACAACTAAAGAAAAAACCATTATAATAATAGTGTAATAATAATAATAACAATAATGAATAACCCAAATATAGCAAAAGCTGTCACTCCCCACCACTTCCCTCTAGACTACTCCCCTTCTGTTCTTCTTCTGGTCAGAGTGGTCATTCTCAGTTTTTCTAATAAAATAAAGTTAAATCTGGCCTCAGACATTTCACACATTCATCGGCTACTCCTTAACTCCTGAGAAGTCTCATCCGAAAAGATCCCTGCTACTGAAGCAGTCCCTGACCTTCCTGGGGACAGAAGGCTTCCCTTCTTTATATGCCCTTTATCCTCCACTTCTTCAGAGCAACTATAATTAATTATTTGTCATTATCTGACAGTAAGCTATGTGAAGGTGTAGTCTTATTGCCATCACTCTGTACCCAGCACTCGCCATGCATGGACTTAGTTATGTATGTCCATCCTCATGTATGTCTATCCTCCCCTCACAAAGGAGACTTTTGAGGCACAGAAAGGTTAAGTAACTTGCCCGAGGTTCATCTCTATCTGTGTTGGAACTGGAATGCCAACCCAGGTTTGTGTGACCCCAGAGCCTGCCTCTCACCTGGGCACTTCAGTCAGAAAATTATCAGTTTTAGCTGCTACTCATGTGATTTAGTGAGAAATTCTGATGTTTTTCTCATCCTGTGGTTCTGTGTGTCTTTTGTGGGTCTCAGTCTTTCATGACATATGTGTAATTACAAAGTTTGCTGACTGGATATGTTCAATTACTGTTTGAGGAGATGCCTTGAAAAACCAGAGTATATATCAGATACCTCTTTGTCTTTAACCAGCTTAAAGGTGGGTGAGACAGGAAAATATGTATGCATGGAATAATTAATATGTGACTAATGACAATGTCTGTCTGTCTGTACACCTGTCTGATTTTTCCCCCCAGTACCTCAGGGAAGCTGTACAGGGTATTGAGTTCAGGAAAGGAGTCCAAAATAGGAACTGGTGATAAGAAAGCAGCTTTATGGAGTGGTTGAGGTTTGATGGGGTCTCTATGGCATGGCCTTTCTCAGTATTTCAGTTGAGAAAAGGTTTAAAGAGCTATATGCGGACAAGTCCCCAGTCTGAACCCCAGCTTCCATCTCCTGAACTCCAGGCCCTTAAGGTGCATTTGTCCATTAGACCTGTCCACTTGTGTGTGCCACGGTCACCTCAAAGGCAACATGTCCAAAGTGGACACTCCCTAACCTGCTTCTCTCCCATTGTTCTGGAGTTCGCACTATATTATTCTTAAAGGGTGTATCCAACAAGATGATCTAACAGTTATAAATATCTATGCCTCCAACAGGGGAGCAGCTAGATACACAAGCCAACTTTTAACCAGAATAAAGAGACATATAGATAATAATAGATTAATAGTAGGGGACCTCAACACTCTGGTCTCAGCAATAGACAGGTCATCTAAGCAGAACATCAACAAAGAAACAAGAGCTTTGAATGATATACTGGACCAGATGGACCTCATAGATATATACAGAACACTACACCCTAGAACAACAAAATACTTATTCTTTTTGAATGCACATGGAACTTTCTCCAGAATAGACCATATACTGGGTCACAAAACAGGTCTCAACCGATATCAAAAGACATATTATTCCCTGCATATTCTCAGACCACAATGCTTTGAAACTGGAACTCAATCACAAGGAAAAATTTGGAAGAATCTCAAACACTTGGAAACTAAGAACCATCCTGCTTAAGAATGATTGGGTAAATTAGGAAATTAAAGAGGAACGTAAGCAATTTATGGAAACCAATGAGAACGAAAACACATGGGTCCAAAACCTATGGGACACTGCAGAGGCAGTCCTAAGGGGAAAACACATAGCCATCCAAGCCTCACTCAAAAGAACAGAACAATCTAAAATGCAGTCCTTATATTCTCACTTTCAGAAGCTGGAGTTGGAACAGAAGAACAGGCCTAACCCACATACGAGAAGACAATTAAGATTAGAGCAGAGATCAATGACTTAGAAACCAGGAGTACAGTAGAGCAGATCAACAAAGCTAGAAGCTGGTTCTTTGAAAGAATTAATAAGACCAATAAGCCACTGGCCAGACTTATTCAAAAGAATAGAGAAAGGACCCAAATTAATAAAATTATGAATGAAAGGGGAGAGATTACAACCAACACTAAGGAAATAGAAACAATAATTAGAAACTATTATCAACAACTATATGCCAATAAATTAAACAACCTGGAAGAAATGGATGCCTTCTTGGAAACCTATAAACTACCAAGACTGAAACAGGAAGAAATTGATTATGTAAACAGACCAATTAATCATGAAAAGATTGAGTTAGTGATCAAAAACCTCCCAAAAAACAAGAGTCCAGGGCCTGGTGGCTTCCCTGGGGAATTCTACCAAACATTCGAAGAAGAAATAATACCTATTCTCCTGAAACTGTTTCAAAAAATAGAAACAGAAGGAAAGTTACCAAACTCATCCTATGAAGCCAATATTACCTTGATCCCCAAACCAGGCAAAGACCCCATCAAAAAGAATTACAGACTGATATCCCTGATGAATGTGGATGCCAAAATTCTCAACAAGATCCTAGCTAACAGGATCCAACAATACCTTAAAAGAATTATCCATCAGGACCAAGTGATGCAAGGGTGGTTCAACATTCGCAAATTGATCAGTGTGATAGATCACATTAATAAGAGAAGAGACAAGAACCATATGATCCTCTCGATGCAGAAAAAGCATTTGACAAAATACGGCATCCTTTCCTGAGTAAAACCCTTCAGAGTATAGGGATAGAGGATACATTCCTCAATTTCATGAAAACCCTACAGCATATATCATTCTCAATGGGGAAAAGCTGAGAGCCTTTCCCTTAAAATCAGGAACATGACAAGGATGCCCACTCATGCCATTATTGTTCAACATAGTACTAGAAGTCCTAGCAACAGCAATCAGACAACAAAAAGAAGAAAAGTTATTCAAATTGGCAAAGAAGAAGTCAAACTCTCTCTCTTCGCAGATAACATGATACTTTATATGGAAAGCCCAAAAGACTCCACCTCCAAATTACTAGAACTCATTCAACAATTCAGTAATGTGGCAGGATACAAAATCAGTGCTCAGAAATCAGTTGCATTTCTATACATGAATAATGAGACTGAAGAAAGAGAAATTAGGGAATCGATTCCATTTACAATAGCACCAAAACCCGTAAGATATCTCAGAATAAACTTAACCAGAGAGGTAAAGGATCTATACTCTAGAAACTATGGAACACTGATGAAAGACTGAAGAAGACAAAAAAAGATGCAAAAACATTCCATGCTCATGGATTGGAAGAATAAAGGTAGTTAAAATGTCTGTGCTACCCAGAGCAACCTACACTTTTCAATACCATCCCGATCAAAATACCAATTACATTTTTCAAAGAGCTGGAACAAAGAATCCTAAAATTTACATGGAACCAGAAAATACCCTGAATCGCCAAGGAAATGCTGAAAAAGAAAAAGCTGAGGGCATCACATTGCCTGATTTCAAGCTATATTGCAAAGCTGTGATCACCAAGGCAGCATGGTACTGGCACAAAAACAGACACACAGACCAATGGAACAGAATAGAGACTCCAGAAATGGACCCTCGACTTTATGGTCAGCTAATCTTTGTCAAAGCAGGAAAAAGCATCCGGTGGAAAAAAGTCTCTTCAATAAATGGTGCTGGGAAAATTGGACAGCTGTATATAGAAGAATGAAACTTGACCACTCTCTCACACCATACACAAAGATAAACTCCAAATGGATGAAAGACCTCAGTGTAAGACAGGAATCCATCAAAATCCTGGAGGAGAACATAGGCTGTAACCTCTTCAACATCAGCCACAGCAACTTCTTTCCTGACACGTCTCTAAAGGCAAGGAAAACAAAAGAAAAAATGAACTTTTGGGATTCATCAAGATAAAAAGTTTCTGCACAGCAAAGGAAACAGTCATCAAAACAAAGAGGCAACCCACAGAATGGGAGAAGATATTTGCAAATGACACTACAGATAAAAGGCTGGTATCCAAGATCTATAAAGAACTTCTCAAACTCTATACACAAGAAACAAATAAACAAATTAAAAAAATGGGCAGAAGATATGAACAGACACTTTTCCAATGAAGACAATATAAATGGCTAACAAACACATGAAAAAATGTTCAACATCATTAGCCATCAGGGTAGTTCAAATCAAAACCACATTGAGATACCACCTTACACCAGTTAGAATGGCAAAAATTAACAAGGCAGGAAACAACAAATGTTGGAGAGGATGTGGAGAAAGGGGAACACTTTTACACTGTTGGTGGGAATGCAAGTTGGTACAGCCACTTTGGAAAACAGCGTGGAGGTCCCTCAAAAAGTTAAAAATAGAGCTACCCTATGATCCAGCAATTGCACTACTGGGTATTTACCCCAAATACAGATATAGTGAAGAGAAGGGCCATATGCACCCCAATGTTCATAGCAACATTGTCCACAATGGCTAAACTTGGAAGGAGCCAAGATGCCCTTCAACAGATGACTGGATTAAGAAGATGTGGTCCATATATACAATGGAATATTACTTAGCCATCAGAAAGAATGATTACCCAATATTTGCAGCAACATGGATGGGACTGGAGGAGGTTATGCGAAGTGAAATAAGTCAAGCAGAGAAAGACAATTATCATATGGTTTCACTCATTTGTGGAACATAAGGAATAGCAGTAAGATCGGTAAGAGAAGGAAGGGAAGAATGAAGGGGGGCTAAACAGGTGGGGGAATGAACCACAAGAGACTGTGGACTCCGGGAAACAAACTGAGGGTCTCAGAGGGGAGGGGGCTGGGGGGATGGGTTAGCCCAGTGATGGGTATTAAGGAGGGCACGTATTGCATGGAGCACTGGGTGTTATATGCAAACAATGAATCATGGAATACTAAAAAAAAGAAAAAAGAACAACAACAAAAAAGAATGTTTATGTATCTAGTGGGAGGGTGGAGAAATCCGTTAGATATAATGACATCCTGGTTCCCTCTACTGGGTTTAAATGAAATTACATTTTTGTTTTTTTTTTTTTAAGTTTTAATTTTAATTCCAGTTAGCATACAGTGTTATAGTAGTTTCAGGTATACAATATAGTGATTCAACACTTCCATACATCACTTGGTGCTCATCATGACAGGTGTACTCCTTAATCCCCATCACTTATTTTACTCATGCCCCCAACTTCTTCCCCTCTGGTAACCATCAGTTCTCTAATTAAAAGTCTGTTTCTTGGTGTGTCTCTTTCTCTCTTTCCCTTTGCTCTTTTGTTTTGTTTCTTAAATGCCACATATGAGTGAAATCATGGTATTTGTCTTTCTCTGACTAACTTATTACACTTAGCATAATACTCTAGATCCATCTATGTTGTTGCAAATGGAAGATTTCATTCCTTTTTATGGGTGAATAATAGTCCATTGTAAATAATGGATACCTATTGCTTCTTAAAACTTGTTTCCTTGGCATAAAATCATCAGTCTCTCCAAGTGGCAACAAGAGGAGAGCGGAAGACAAGGGAGTCAGATCATGGTTCAAATTTTACTGCCAATGTTGAAGAGCCGTGTAATTTAGAGGATACCACTCCCTATGATAGACAATCACTTCTCTCACATGTTTGCCTTAGTAATGGTGGGAAAGTTTTAGGGATCTCTCTCTACAGATTTTTTCTAAAAACTAAATTTTCATCTGCCTATGGCCTTGGATAAGGAACTCAGAGTTATTAGATGAAAATTCATTGTTTATGGTGTGCCAGTCATTATACTATACTTTGGAGCATACATCCTTTAAAGTTTGGTCATGAGATGGCAGAAATTCAGTCACATTTTCAGGCTCCACTTCTAGTTCTCTCACAGTTTCCACCACATCTGAAGTACTTCTCCACTGAAGTCTTAAACACCTCAAAGTCATACATGAGGGTTGGAATCAGCTTCTTCCAAACTCCTGTTAATGTTGATATTTGACCTCTTCCAAAGAATCACAAATGTTCTTAATGTTATCTAGAATGATGAATCTTTTCCAGAGGTTTTCAATTTACTTTACCCAGATCCATCAGAGAAATCACTATCTGTGACAGTTATAGCCTTATGAAATGTATTTATTAAATAATAAAACTCGAAAGTCCAAATTACTCCTTGATCTGTGGGCTGCGTAATGGATTTTGTGTTAGCAGGCAGGAAAACAATATTAATCTCATTGTATATTTCTTTTTTTTTCTTTAAAGATTTTATTTATTTATTTGACAGAGAGACAGCCAGTGAGAGAGGGAACACAAGCAGGGGGAGTGGGAGAGGAAGAAGCAGTCTCCTAGCAGAGAAGCCTGATGTGGGGCTCGATCCCAGAACGCTGGGATCATGCCCTGAACCAAAGGCAGACGCTTAATGACTGAGCCACCCAGGCACCCCTCATTGTATGTTTCTATCAGAGCTCTTGGGTGACCCAGTACATAGTCAATGAGCAGTAATATTTTGAAAGGAATCTTTTTTTCTGAGCAGCAGGTCTCAACAGTGGGCTTAAAATATTCAGTAAACCATGTTGTAAACAGATGTGCTGTCATCCAGGCTTTGTTTTGTTTTTTTTTTTTTGTTTTTTTTTTTTTTTCATTTCCAGAGCACAAGCAGAGTAGATTTAGCATGATTCTTAAGGGTCCTAGGATTTTTTTCTGCGGGTAAAGGAGCATTGGCTTCAACTTAAAGTCAACAACTGCATTGGCCCCTAAGAAGAAAGTTAGCCTGTCCTTTTTTTTTTTTTCTTAAAGATTTTATTTATTTATTTTACAGAGAGAGAGAGAGAGACAGCCAGCAAGAGAGGGAACACAAGCAGGGGGAGTGGGAGAGGAAGAAGCAGGCTCCCAACAGAGCAGGGAGCCTGATGTGGGACTTGATCCCAAGACCCTGGGATCACTCCCTGAGCCGAAGGCAGATGCTTAACGACTGAGCCACCCAGGCGCCCTTTCCTTTTTTCTTTTTAATTAAATATTTTATTCATTTATTTATTTGAGAGAGAGAGAGCGAGAGAGAGCACAAGTCTTGGGAAGAGGGGCAGAGGGAGAGGTAGGAGCAGGCTGCCCAAGGAGCAGGGAGCCCAACATGGGGCTCAGTCCCTGGACCCTGGGATCATGACCTGAGCTGGAGGCAGATGCTTAACCAACTAAGGCACCCAGGCACCCCTGAAAGTTAGCCTGTCCTTTGAAACTTTAAAGCCAGGCATTGACTTCTCCTAACTACAAAAGTCTTAGATGGCATCTTCTTTCAATATAAGGCTGCTTCATCTATATTGAAAATCTCTTGTTTAGTGTAGCCACCTTCATTTATTATCATAGCTAGATCTTACGGTTAACTTGCTGCAGTTTCTACATCAGTACTTACTGCTTTACCTTGCACTTTTATGTTATGGAAATGACTTCTTTTCTTAAACCTCATGAACCAACTTCTGCTAGCTTCAAAGTTTTCTGCTATAGCATCCTCACTTCTCTCAGTCTTCATAGAATTGAAGAGAGTTAGGGCCTTGCTCTGGATTAGGTTTTGGTTTAAGACATTGTTGTGGTTGGTTTAATCTTCCGTTTAGATCACTGAAGCTTTCTCTGTATCAGCAATAAGGTTGTTTCACTTATTTGTGTGTTCACTGGAGTAGCATTTCTAATTTCCTTCGAGAACTATTCCTTTGCATTCACAACTTGGCTAACTGGTACAAGAGGTCTAGCTAGCTTTTGGCCTGTCTTGGCTTTTGACATGCCTTCCTCACTAAGCTTAACCATTTCTAGCTTTTGGTTTAAAGTGAGAAACAGGGGTGCCTGGGTGGCTCAGTCGTTCAAGCGTCTGCCTTTGGCTCAGGTCATGATCCCAGGGTCCTGGGACTGAGCCTTGCATTGGTCTCCCTGCTCAGCTGGGGGTCTCCTTCTCCTTCTCCTTCCCACTTGTGCTCTCTCTCTTGCTATCTCTCTCTAAAATAAATAAAGTCTTTTAAAAAAATAAAGTGAGAAACATGCTACTCTTCCTTTTGGTTAAACACTTAAAGAGGCCATTGTGGATTATTAGGAGGCCTAATTTCAATATTGTTCTGTTTCAGAGAATAAGGAGGACTGAGAAAAGGGAGAGATGGGTGAATGGCCAGTTGCTGCAGCAGTTAGGACACACACTGTGTTTATCAATTAAGTTCATTGTCTTGTATGGGTATGGTTTTGGGGGTCCCAAACCATTAGAGTAGTAACATCAAAGATCACTGGTCACAGATCACCATAACAAATATAGTAATAGTGAAAAGGTTTGAAATAGTGTGAGAATTATCGGAATGTAACAGAGAGACATGAAGTACACAAATGCTGTTGGAAAGATGGTGCCAGTAGACTTGCTTGATACCAGGTTTCCACAAACCTTCAATTTTTAAAAGTAGTATCTGTGAAGAGCAGTAAAGTTAAGCACAATAGAACAAGGTATGCCTACCATTCTTCTGGAAATCTGCCAAATTGGAACATCAGTTGTGTTACCAGGCAACATTGTTTACAGTAAAAATGACCCCTGATAGATGAAATATACCCAAACTAGGAAGCTTGTAAATAAAGTATAAATACCTGTTTGGAAGTGATACCTTTATGCTTCTCTGGTTACAATGAATCTTGATATTAGGCATGTTCCTTACAGAGATCCTGGAAGCTAAATTCATGGACTGTAGCAAGAGATATTGGTTCCTATTTGGGACATAAGCCAAAGTGGCGGTTACACTTTGATAATGACAGTGTGATTATGTTCCCTCATACTTAAGCTGTCACTTTTGAGAGGTCAGTAACTAATTCCTGAAGTCTACAGAAACTTTTAGTGAAGAGAAATGCCTGATGCTGCCCTGCTGATATACTGTCTCCTAGTCTGTACCCTCTTGAATGCAAAACATGGCTTATAATAATCATGTGCATTTGATTGTTTGGTGGGCTTGGTGGGCTTTGCAAGAGATTAAGTAATTTGACCCACAAAATATGTAAATGGAAAGTTCCCAGAGAAAGACAAAGTCCAATAAGTGAAAATGTGCTCAATTCCTCCAATACTTAGAGTATAAATTAAAATAATAGTAAGATGGCAAAAATTTAAAAGATAATACAAACTGGTGAGAATATGAAGAAAACAGGCATATTTGCTGGTAATAGGAATTGGTAAAATATTTTTATAGGCAATTTTGTGATATCTCTCAAAATAATAACTTTTAATATCTTGTAGTGGTTTTACTTTCAGGAATTTATTCTTTGGAAATATTTCCACAACTGGGCAAAAAATGATATTCATACATTATTTTTTGTAACAGCAGAGGGTTGGAACTCAAATATCTATCAATTAAAGAATGACTAAATAAATAATGGTGCATGCAAATAGTGGAAAAGTATCCAAGCTTTAGAAGTAATGATCCCATGATGCCTGGGTGGCTCAGGTCATGATCCCAGGGTCCTGTGATCAAGCCCCGTGTCATGCTCCCTGCTCATCGGGAGCTTCCTTCTTCTCCTCCCCACTTGTGCTCTCTCTCGCTATTGCTGTCACTATCTGCTTCTCTCTCTCAAATCAATCAATCTTCAAAAAAATAAATAAAAGTAATATAATGATCCCTAAGTGAACTAATAGATACAAGTATTGAACACTGACAGCTGTTTATATTATAAAAAGAGAGGCTATTTGATGTTATGTGTCCTTGAAGGAAGAACACACCACAACATATGAAGTATTACTGGTCAAAAGACCTCCTGAGTTTGACCATTTGAGGTGGTGGTATATATCTAACCATCAATAAACAGGAAATACTGAGACAAAAAAATATGATAAACTATACCATAGAGGTGCAATCAGAAAAATACAGAAAAATCTGTGGAAAATTAACAGTTAAAAAACTGATTTGGGGGCACCTAGGTGGTACAGTTGGTTAAGTTTCCAACTCTTGGTCTTTGCTCTCAAGTTGTGATCTCAGGCACATGGAATTGAGCTCTGCGTCAGGCTTCATGCTCTGTGTGGAGTCTGCTTGAGGCTCTCTCTCCCTCTGTGCCCCCAAAATAAATAAGTAATTCTTTAACAAAAATCGATTTCTTCAATAAATCAATAAATAATAAGAAAAACACACAAAAGATGGAAGGGGAAACTGATGATTAGAAGAGATTTAAAAATATACATATTACAGAGGCAGACTTCTGAAAAGGTGGTGTGAAGAGCTTGGAAGACCCACTGCCCGGTGAAACAGCCACTTAGCTGTGAAAATTATAAGAAAACACCCATGTAAAGTCCCTGAAAATTGTCCTATGGATATAAAACAAATAGACAAACATTTATTCAAGAAACTTTATTAATCTTAATAAGAACAGTGAGAATCTATGGCATTTGAGACATGACTTGTTTCCATCCTCTTCCTGTCAGACATGTGTGATGAAAGCTCTACTGCAAGTACTTTACTGTGAGTGGGTGTGGCCAAGGAGATGGAAATTCCCTCCCCACCCAGGTCCTGGTCTGGGGCTGCAGTTTCACTCCAGGAGGGGCAGGGGAAGACTGCCAGCATCTTTCATCCTTCCCAGTCCTATGCTCTGTTTCAGCCAGGTGCAGCTAAGAGAATAGAGACTTCTTACTCCTATTCACTCACTATTCATAGAGCAAGGGCTCATATGCAACAGACAGAGAATACCGGGGCCTGATGACACTTGTGCCAACTTGCTTATATGTTGGAGGCTCCATGCTGATAGAGATAAGCCAAAAAGAACCAGGGTCTTCCATTCCCCTCTCCTCTAGTCCCAGCTCTTAGAGCAGAGATGTCATTATAGGAAAATCAAGCTGCTGTCCAAAGAAGGAGAAGACCAAGGACAGCCCTCCTGGGGTCATATTAATCTGGGGGTGGGGATTTGAAGGCTGTACACATGTTCTCAGCTGACCCACTCAGAAGCAATCAGAGCAGGACATGGGGCAGATTCAAAAGCATCTCCTAAGCCACACACAGATCCATCAGGAAAGGACCTTGAGCCTTAGTGGCTCAAGGGGCTTAAGCACAATCTTTGACCAAATACCGATTGAATAAGAAGCTTCTCTGACCAAGGGGTGAGTTCTTGGAAGCCAGACTTAAAGTCACACACATTGCTGGTGATCTGGAAGACTATGTGAATGCCTAAGACTGTACTGTGGCAGGAGGACCTCTGAGTTGCTTCTCACTAGCTGAACATAGTGAAAAATCAAACTCCCTGACCTGTGAAAGCAGACTCCAAACCACACACAGTTGTAAAGGGTGAAAAATCTTGCCGGCTAAGGGGATTTAAGCCCAAACTGTGACTGATAAGTGGTTTTTGCACACCCAGGGCTAAAACCAGGCTAAAAAATAAAGGGGGGGGGAATCCAAGTAGGGACAACAGAGTCTGCACACTGTGGGCAAAAGAGAATTCAGAGTATTACTCCAGCCAAGTCACTAGAAAAATGAACAAATGACCAAACGACAGCAACAATTGTATGCCCCGAAGAGGAGGTATTACTATGCAGAGTTACAAGATATATTATCTAAAATGTCTAATTTTCAACAAAAAATTATAAGACATGCAGAGAAACAGAAAAATGTGACTCACACACAAGAAAAAAGGAGTCAATAGAAACTGCTTTTGAGGAGGCCTAGATTTAAATTTAATAGACAAAGACGACAAAGATGTTACATCTATTCTAAATATGTTGAATGAACTAAAAAAAATGTTTAAAGAATTAAAGGGAGGTGTGATAACACTGATACATCAAGAAGAGCATATCAATGAAAATATACAAATTATTTTTTAAAAGAACCAAGGGAAAATTCTGGAGTTAAAATTATAACTGAAGTGAAAAATTCAGTAGTGGAGCTGAATAGATTTGAGTTGACAGAAGAAAGAATTGGTGAACTTCAAGATAGATCAGTAGAGATTATGTAATGTGAAAAACAGAAAAAATAATTAAGAAAATGAACAGAGACTTAGGCAAGTGGTATGATGTTAAACTCCAACTTATAAATTATGGGAACACAAGAAGGAGAGGAGAGGGAGGAAGAAAGAAAAATATTTGAAATAATAATGACTAAAAGCTTTCCAAATTTGATGTGAACTCTAATCTACACATCCAAGAAGCTGAAGAACACCAAGAAGGATAAATACAAAGATATTTGTATTCAGATACATCATAATATACTGAAAGCCAAAGATAAAGAAAATATCTTGAAAGTAACAGGAGAGAAGTAACTTTTCACCTACAGGGAATCCTCAAAGAGAAATAACAGCTGAATTCCCATCAGAAACAATGGATACCTGAAGGTAACAAGACAACATAGTCAGAGTACTGAAGGAAGAATTGTCAACTAAGAGTGTTATGCCCAGCAAAACTATCTCTTACAAATGAAGATGAAATAAATGCAGTCCCAAATAAATAAAAATGGAGAGACCTGTCTTACAAGAAATATTAAAAGAAGTTCCTTACGCTAAAAGGAAGTGACACAATATAGTAATTTGAATACACATGAAAAAATAAATAGTTCCATTAAAGGTGATTATGTAGGTAATACTGAAAAACAGTATAATTACATATTTCTTTTTTTTCTTCTCAATTGATTTATAAAGCAATCACATAAAACAATATCTATAAAACTCTATTATATTGTTGGGCTTATAACATGTATAAATGTAATATATTTGACAGTACAAATGATAGGATAGGAATAAAGCTATATTGCAGTAAGAAAAATTTAATAGATGGTAACTCAAATCATATGAATAAGCAAAAAGAACCATAAATGGTAAATTAGAAGGTTAATGTAAGTCTAGAAATATGTTTGTTCTCCCCTTTCTCCTCTTAGCTTCATGAAGACATTGTGTTATACACAACTGATGAATCGTTGAACACTACGTCAAAAACTAATGAGGTGTTATATATTGGCTAATTGAACATAATTTTAAAAATTTAAAAAAAGACATAGAAAACATTAATTGTAATGATGCATTGTTGGGTTCTAATATATAGAGATGTAAGATGTATAAAAAATAGCACAAAAAGGGAGGGTGGAGTTTTATAGGACTAATCTCACTGGAATTAAATTAGTATAAATGTGTGTGTGTGTGTGTATATATATATGTATATGTGTGTGTGTGTATATATATATATCTTAAAATATATAGGAGTATGTCTTACTGGAATCAACAGTATAAATCACAAGTCAATTTTGTTTGTTTTTAAAAAATATTTTATTGGGGCGCCTGGGTGGCTCAGTCATTAAGTGTCTGCCTTCGGCTCAGGTCATGATCCCAGGGTCCTGAGATCGAGCCCCAAATCAGGCTCCCTGCTCAGCGGGAAGCCTGCTTCTCCCTCTCCCACTCCCCCTGCTGGTTTTCCCTCTCTCTCTGTGTCTCTCTCTGTCCAATAAATAAATAAAATCTTTAAAAAATTTTTATTTATTTATTTGAGAGAGAGAGAGTGAGTGAGAGCCAAGAGTGAGCGCCCGAGCAGGGGAAGGAGCATGGGGAGAGGAAGAAGCAGACTCCCTGCTGAACAGATAGCCTGACATGAGGCTTGATCCTGGGACTCTGGCCAGGATCACGACCTGAGCTGAAGGCAGACACTTACCCGATTGAGCCACCCAGCTGCCCCAGAAGTCTATTCTGATAAATTAAGGGGCACCTGGGTGGCTCAGTTAGTTGATCAGCTGTCTTTGGCTCAGGTCATTCGGCTTGAGTCATGATCCTGGGTTCTGGAATTGAGTCCCACATCAGGCTCCTTGCTCAGCAGGGAGTCTGTTCCCTCTGGCTCTCCTGCTCATGCTCACTTGCTCGCTCTCTCTCTCTCTCAAATGAGTAAATGTTTAAAAAAATTTTTATTTGAGAAATTAAGATATACATTGTAAGCCCTAGAGCAACCACTAAGAAAATAGCTCCAAAAATATAGTTTAAAGTAATCAAAGGAGTCAAAATGCCACACTAGAAATATCCACTTAAGTGAAAATGAGATAATAAAGGAGAAACAGAAAAAAGTAGTCATGAGCTATATAGAAAATAAAAAGCAAATGGCTGGTACAAATATAACCATATCAATAATAGTATTAAATGTGAATGGATTAAACAATTGACTCAAAAGGCAGAGATCAAACTATTTACTCTTTATAAGAGATTCACTTCAGATTCAATGGTATCAATAGGCTGAAAGTAAAAGGATGGAAAAAGATAAACTATGCACACAGTAACCAAAAAAGGAGCTGTATGGTTATACTAATATCAGACAAATAGACGTTAAGACTAAAAATGTTACTGAAGAGGGATATTTTTATAATGATAAAATTGCCAAAATATCAGGAAGATATGACAGTTGTAAATATGTATGCCCCACAATATATAAAGCAAAAACTGATAGAATTGAAAAGAGATGCAGATAACCCAACAATAATAGTTGGGTATTTAAATACCTCACTTTCAATAATGGGTAGAATAACTACGCAGAAAATCAGCAAGGACATGGAGGACTTGAACAACACCATCAACCAACTTGGCCCAACAGACATCTATAAAATAGTCTACCCTACAATAGCAGAATACATAGTTTTCTTAAGTTCACGTGGAACATTCTTCAGAATAGATCATATGATATGTCATGACATAAGCCTTTTATAGATTTAAAAGGACTGAAATTATACAAAGTATCTTCTTAGACCCAAGGGAATTAAATTAGAAATCAACAAGAGAAAGAAATGTGGGAAATTCATAACTATGTGGAAAGTAATTATTACACTCCTAAAAAGATAATAAGTCAAACAAGAAATCACAAAGGAAATTAGAAAATACTTTGAGATGAATGAAAGTGAAAAGCTGCATTCCATTAGTTTTGGTATGTTGTGTTTTCACTTTCATGTCAGTATGACTCCAATACAACAATCAAAGACATCACAAGAAACAAAAAGCTACAGACCAATATCTCTTATGAATATAGATGAGGAAATCTTCCATAAAATACAAGCAAACCTAATCCAGCAACATATAAAAGGATTTTACATCATGGCCAAGAGGGCTGTAGCCAAGAATGCTAGATTGGGGTGCCTGGGTGGCGCAGTCGTTAAGCATCTGCCTTCGGCTCAGGGCGTGATCCCAGCGTTCTGGGATCGAGCCCCACATCAGGCTCCTCCGCTAAGAGCCTGCTTCTTCCTCTCCCACTCCCCCTGCTTGTGTTCCCTCTCTCACTGGCTCTCTCTCTCTGTCAAATAAATAAATAAAATCTTTTAAAAAATGCTAGATTGATTTCACACAGAAAAAGCAATGACTGGAATTATACCTCTATTAGTCAGCCAGAGCTGTCAAAACAAAATACCACAGACTGGCTGGTTTAAACAAATTTATTTTCTCACACTTCTGAAGTCAAAAAGTTCAAGATCAAGGTGCTGACAGTATTGTTTTCTCCTGAGGACTCTTTCCTTGGCTTGTGGACAGCAGTCTTTGCTCTGTGGTCTCACATGGTATTTTCTCTGTGTACAAAAATCTCCTGTGTCTCTTACAAGGGCACCAGTCCTTTTGTATTAGGGCCCCATCCTTATGACCTCATTTAACATTAATCATTAAAGCCACTATCTCCAAATACAGTCACATTGGGGATTAGGGCTTTAATGCATTAATTACTATACCATATTAATAAAATAAAAAAAAACACATGGTCATCTCAATATAGAAAAAATATTTGACAAAATCCAAAACCTTTTCAAAATAAAAACACTCAACAAACTAGCAACAGAAGGCAACTTTGTCACCTTCACAAAAGGCATCTATATATATTTTTAAAAGATTTTATTTAGAGAGTTGATAGAGTGTGCATGTGTGTGAGCAGGGAGAGGGGCAGATGGAGGGGGAGAGAGAGAATCTCAAGCAGACTCCACACTGAGCGTGGAGCCCATTGTGGGGCTCAGTCTCACGACCCTGAGATCATGACCTGAGCTGAAATCGAGAGTCAGAGGCTTACCTGACAGCCACCCAGGCACACCAGGGCGTCTATAAAAAGCCTACAGCCAGCCGGGCGAGCGCGCAGCCAGGCCAGAGTCCCCAGCGCCCGCGGCCCGGGCCGCTCCCTCCGGCCATGGGGGCGTCCGCGCGTCTGCTGCGCGCGGTGATCATGGGGGCGCCGGCTCGGGCAAGGGCACCGTGTCGTCGCGCATCACCAAACACTTCGCGCTGAAGCACCTCTCCAGCGGGGACCTGCTCCGAGACAACATGCTTCGGGGCACAGAAATTGGTGTGTTAGCCAAGACTTTCATTGACCAAGGGAAGCTCATCCCGGATGATGTCATGACCTCGGCTAGCCCTTCATGAGCTGAAAAACCTCACCCAACATAGCTGGCTATTGGATAGTTTTCCAAGGACACTTCCACAGGCAGAAGCCCTGGATAGAGCTTATCAGATAGACACAGTTGATTAATCTGAACGTGCCCTTTGAGGTCATTAAGCAGCGTCTCACTGCTCGCTGGATTCATCCAGCCAGCGGCCGAGTCTACAACATCGAATTCAACCCTCCCAAAGCTGTGGGCATTGACGACCTGACTGGGGAGCCTCTCATTCAGCGTGATGATGATAAGCCAGAGACAGTGGTCAAGAGACTGAAGGCTTATGAAGTCCAAACACAGCCGGTCCTGGAATATTACCAGAGAAAGGGGGTGTTGGAAACCTTCTCCGGAACAGAAACCGACAAGATCTGGCCCCATGTCTATGATTTCCTACAAACAAAAGTTCCACAGATAAGCAGGAAAGCATCAGGTACTCCATGAGGAAAAGTGCATCTCACCAGTAAGAGGAACAGAGACTCCTCGCCTGTGCATTTAGAAGCTCCTTGTTCTGAGACTGGCATGTATGAATTCTCTGACAGTTTTATTCTGGAAACTGAGGCTGTGTCAAATGAGCCCGATACTAAGATTCATCTTTTCATTTAGTGTGTTTTACCCAGGTATCTTCTATGGGTGTGCCATTAAAAAACATCGTATGTCTTAACTTTTGAAAAATCTTCTAAAGCATAATTAAAAGAGCAATTGGTAGTAATGTAATTTTTGTTCAGAAAACTGGTTGATAAAAATTTTGTTTTTCTGGAAAAGCTAAAAAGTATTCCATGTCTCTTGGTAAAGTATCTCATTAGAGAAATGTGTGTAGACTGATCCCAAAAAACTGGCATTGTTAGCACTGTGGTACGTGGTTTTGTGAGACACTGTGTCTATCAAGTTCTAGAAAACAAGCAACTAGATATGCAGATTAGTTTCAGGATGAAATTCACTGCTGCCTTTACACTAAGAAACTAATAAGCTTCGTCATATATACTGTACTTATTGTGGTGTTAAACCTTCAGTTTACTCAGAATTTTCAGTCTGCTATAAAACTGTTACTAAATCAGCATATAGGAAAAAACTCAGGTTAAGAATCGTGTGCTTTAGGATCCACTTGCCAGTTTCTGTTTTTGATCTATGTATGGTCTCCTGTGACGAGTAACAAAGTACAAAAAGAAAAGAAAACCCATGTCCCTAAGTAAAGTAAGCATACTTGGTCCTCAGGACGTAGAAACAGATCAGGTATGCCTGGGGAGAATTCCCTTGACACACATAAACAATCCTAATTAGTAAACAATCAAAATTAGCAAACTAATCAAATTAGTAGTTAAAAGGATTTACGTGAAAGGTTAAAAAGGACCAGTAAAGTAATTGAGTTTGCTGAAGGAGTTCTTTATTCCTAATCAAAGCAGTGGGCACCTGCTCTCCTTCCCCGCCACCCCACCATCCGTCAGGGAGAGACGTCTGTCTGTGTGTGTACGCTGAGTAGCCATTTAAAAGTGAAGATGATGTGCTTTCTTAGTGGGGCAACACGGATACACGCTTCTGGGCTGTGACCTGGTAGGAAGAATGGGGTGAGGAGAGGCGGAGAAGAAACCTGACTACATCTTCACTGGCATATTTACTCTTCCTTTACTTGGTGATAAATCCAGTGCAACAAGTCCTCGTATAAGCTGTTGATAACTGCCTTTGAACGTCTGGCCCATGTTATCCCGGGCACTTAAAATACAAATGCCAGCAAGTGGTTCTTTAAGTATTTTGTGGGGGAAAGCTTTTGTTTTTTAAAAATTTAATGTTTAATGTGTTTTAAAATTTTAATGTTGATCTTTCAGAATGGACCAAGGATTATAGGACACATTTAATTCTTTACAACTTTCTGTAATGCCTTATTTGAATGTTAATATGACGCGCTTTCTAAAACTGTTGTGAACTACTAAGCTTATGAATTATCACTGGGTTACCAGGCGTACTACAATAAAATTAAATTTGAGAAAAAAAAAAAGCCTACAGCTAGCATCATACTACATGATAAAAAGACTGAATGCTTTCCCCCTTAGCTTAGGAATAAGACAAAGATGTCTGCTTCTACCACTTCTAGTCAACACTGTACTGAAGGTTTTAGCCAGGGAAGTTAGTAAAAAGAAAGAAAGAAAGGCCATCTAGATTGGGAAGGAGGAAATAAAATGATCTCTTTTTGCAGATAACATTTTGTATGTCTAAATCCCCACATAATCCACTAAAATACTAGAAATGAGTTCACTGCAGTTGCAGAATATAAGATCAATACAAAAAATCCATTACATTTCTATACACTAGAAATAAACAATCCAAAAATGAAATTAAGAAAACAATTCATTTACAATAGCATCAAAAAGAACAAACACTGAGGAAAAGATGTAACAAGTATAAGAATAGTATACTAGAAACTATAAAATATTGTTGACAAATTAAATAAAATCTAAATGGAAAGGGATTCTATGTTGATGGATCACAAGGCAATATTTTTTCTTTCTTTCTTTTTTCAAAGTAAGTTCTATGGCCAACATGGGGCTTGAACTCACATCCCCTAGATCAAGGGTTGCATGTTCTATCTGAGCCAGCCAGGCATGCCTCACAAGGCAGTTTTTTTAAAAAAAGATTTATTTATTTTAGAGAGAGAGAGAAAGCACAAGTAGGGTAGGGGCAGAGGGAAACAAGTAGACTCCACACTGAGTGTGGAGCCTGATATGTGGCTTGATCCCAGGATCCTGAGATCATGACCTGAGCTGAAATCAAGAGTTAAATGTCTAACCAACTGAGCAACCCAGGCACCCCATACAAGAAATATTTTTAAGATGACAACAAGATGATCTACACTTTTATGACAATTCCTATGAAAGTTCCACCTGCCTTTTTTTTGCAGAAATTGGTGAGTTGATCCAAAATTTATGTGGAAATGCAAAGGACCCAGAGTGGCCAAAGTAATCTTGAAAAAGGACAGCGTTGGACTACTCACATTTCCTGATTTCAAAACTTACTACAAAGTTTCATTAATCAAGACAGTGTGGTACTGGTATAAAGATTGACATATGTCAATGGAATAGAGCTGAGAGTCCAGAAATAAACCCTAACTTTTTTTAACAATCGACTTATGACATAGTGGCTAAAACAATTCAACGGGGGAAAGCATAGTCTTTTCAATAAATTGTGTTTGGTCAACTGGATATCTACATTCAAAAGACTGAATTTACCTTACACCACACACAAATATTAACTCACAGTGGATTAGATGCCTAAAATGTAAGAGCTGAAACAATGAAATTTAGAAAAACATAGGAGTTTAAAAATCAGTTTCACGGAGTGCATAATGGTGTCAGCAATTGACATAAAAAATAGTAAGCAATCTATATAGGGATAAAACTAATCCAACAACTATTTAGTTATTGCAATATCATGACCAGTTGTAGCATACAGAATCCCATTGTATTCATTTTTTAAATTTAATTTAAATTGAATTAATATATAGTGTATTACTAGTTTCAGAGGTAGAGTTTAGTGATTCATCAGTTGCGAATAATGCCCAGTGCTCATTTCATCAGGTGCCTTCCTTAGTTCTCATCACTCAGTTACCCCATCCCCTCACCCACCTCCCTTCCGGCAACCTTCAGTTTGTTTCCTATAGTTAAGAGTCTCTTATGGTTTGTCTCTCTCTGTGATTTCGTCTTGTTTTATTTTTCCCTCCCTTCCCCTCTGATCTTTTGTTTTGTTTCTTAATTTCTACATGAGTAAAATCATATGATAATTGTCTTTTCTGATTGACTTATTTCCCTTAGCATTATGCTATCCCTCTAGTTCCATCTACGTCATTGCAAATGGTAAGATTTCATTTTTTTATTTTATTTTATTTTATTTTATTTTATTTTGTTAGTAACCATATAGTACTTCATTAGTTTGGTTTTTTTTAATTTAAAAAAAAATTTTTTTTTTTTAAGATTTTATTTATTTATTCGACAGAGATAGAGACAGCCAGCGAGAGAGGGAACACAAACAGGACGAGTGGGAGAGGAAGAAGCAGGCTCATAGCGGAGGAGCCTGATGTGGGGCTCGATCCCAGAACGCCGGGATCACGCCCTGAGCCGAAGGCAGACGCTTAACCGCTGTGCCACCCAGGCGCCCCGTACTTCATTAGTTTTTGATGTAGTGTTCCGTACTTTATTATTTGTGTAACGCCTAGGGCTTATTGCAATATGTGCCCTCCTTAATACCCATCACTGCGCTAACCCATCCTCCCACTCCCTTCCCCTCTGAAACCCTCAGTTTGTTTCCCAGAGTCCATAGTGTCTCATGATTCATCTCCCTCTCTGATTTTACCCCCCTTCATTTTTCCCTTCCTTCTCCTGATGTCATCCACGCTATTCCTTATGTTCCACATATAAGTGAAACCATATGATAATTGTCTTTCTCTGCTTGACTTATTTCACTTAGCATAACCCCCTCCAGTTCCATTCACGTTGATGCAAATGGTGGGTATTCATCCTTTCTGATGGCTGAGTAATATTTCATTGTACATATGGACCACATCTTCTATCCATTCGTGTGTTGAAGGGCATCTTCAGCACTGTCTCCTTCCATGGTTTGGCTATTGTGGACACTCCTGCTATGAACATTGGGGTACATATGCCCCTTCTTTTCACTACATCTGTATCTTTGGGGTAAATGCCCGGTAGTGCAATTGCTGGGTTATAGGGTATCTCTATTTTCAACTTTTTGAGGGACCTCCACACTGTTTTCCAAAGTGGCTGTACCAACTTGCATTCCCACCAACAGTGTAAGAGGGTTCCCCTTTCTCCACATCCTCTCCAACATTTGTTGTTTCCTGCCTTGTTAATTTTTGCCATTCTAACCTGTGTAAGGTGGTATCTCAATGTGGTTTTGATTTGAATTTCCCTGATGGCTAATGATGTTGAACATTTTTTCGTGTGTTTGTTAGCCATTTGTATGTCTTCATTGGAAAAGTGTTCATATCTTCTGCCCATTTTATGATTTGTTTGTTTCTCGTGTATTGAGTTTGAGAAGTTCTTTGTAGATCTTGGATACCAGTCTTTTATCTGTAGTATCATTTGCAAATATATTCTCCCATTCCGTGGGCTGCCTCTTAGTTTTTTTTACTGTTTCCTTGGCTGTGCAGAAGCTTTTTATCTTGATAAAGTCCCACAAGTTCATTTTATCTTTTGTTTCTCTTGCCTTTGGAGATGTGTCATGAAAAAGGTTGCTGTGGCCGATGTCATAGAGGTTGCTGTCTCCTCTAGGATTTTGATGGATTCCTGTCTCACATTGAGGTCTTTCATTCATTTGGAGTTTATCTTTGTGTATGGTGTGAGAGAGTGGTCAAGTTTCATTCTTTTGCATGTAGCTGTCCAATTTTCCCAGCACCATTTATTGAAGAGACAGAATTTAAGTATCAGTAAACAAAAGTTGATTCTTTGAAAAAGATCGACAGAATTAACAAACTAAAAATGATACTGACCAAGGAAAAAGAGAAAACTATTCTGGATATTCTAGATAACACAACAACATAGGAAAAGGAAATGAAAAACCCTATTGGAACAGTAGATGTATAGTCTTTATTTGCAGATGATGTGATTGTCTACATAGAGAAACCAGGCAAGTCAGTGAACCTTATTACAAGTAATAATAGTAAGGTGGCCATATACCAGGTAAAATCAAAACTAAGAACTTTCCTTTATATCAGCAGTATCTTGTGAGAAAATAATAATGGGGAAAATTATCTAGTCACAAAAGCAAGAAATCTTTTAAAACACAGAAATAAATTTAATGAGAAATGAAAAAAAAATAAAAATAAAAAAATGGTTGGTTGGGGAGCGCCTGGGTGAGTTTCTTTTATCAGTGTTTTAGAATTTTAAATGTACAGATCTTTCATCTCCTTGGCTAAATTTTTTCTTAAGTATTTTATTATTTTTGATGCTATTGTAAGTTAGATTGTTTTCTTAATTTCTTTTTCGTATAGTTTGTTGTTAGTGTTTAGAAACACAGATGATTTTTGTAGGTTGATTTTGTATCCTGCAGCTTTACTGAATTTGTTTACTTCTGTAAGTTTTTTTTTTTTTTATTTTATTTACTTATTCGACAGAGATAGAGACAGCCAGCGAGAGAGGGAACACAAGCAGGGGGAGTGGGAGAGGAAGAAGCAGGCTCCTAGCAGAGGAGCCTGATGTGGGGCTCGATCCCACAACGCCGGGATCACGCCCTGAGCCGAAGGCAGATGCTTAACCGCTGTGCCACCCAGGCGCCCCTACTTTTTTATGGAGTCCTTAGGGTTTTCTATGTATAAGATCATGTCATCTGCAAACAGAGATTATTTTACTTCTTCCTTTACAATTTGGATACCTTTTATTCTTTTTCTTGACTAACTGCTGTGGCTAGGACTCCCATAGAAGTGATAAAGAGTGAGCATCCTTGTCTTGTTGCTGATTTTAGAGGAAAAGCTTTCAGATTTCACCACTGAGTATGGTGTTAGCTTGTCATATATGGCCTTTATTGTACTGTGGTACATTTTTTTAATATCTAATTTGTTGAGATTTTTTATATATGATAGGATGTTGAATTTTTCTTAAATGCTTTTAATGCACCGGTTCAGATGATCATGTGATTTTTATACTTCATTCTGCTTATTTGCTTGTTATGACTTTGTTAAATTAAATTTGTTAAGAGGAGCACAGGACAGGTCCTAGGGTAAGTATACAGCTTCAGGGGGCAACGTGGGGAGGTCAAGGGCAGAGTGCAGAGAGGGGGCAGAATTTGGGGCACACGCTTTTGTTACAGTCTGTGGGTGGAATGCTTTGGGGTCCCAGATCAGCCAATTCAACCAAAGAAGCAGAATTTTCACAAGCCCATGGGGGTCTTATCCAAGAGGCACATAAAGCATACTGGTGCTGGGAGGCAAGGGATATGTTGATCACAAGGGCTGTTGGGGAAGTCATATCAGGAACTTATATTTACTATGACTCTGAACTGCCATCAAGGGCATGCACGTGCCTGAGGGGGCTAGTGTCTGTTTAAGGACCCTGCAGGCCACTTGGCTTAACAAAATGGATGCCAAGATACAGTTGCCATGGAGTAGCTTAGGTAAACTCGCAACAGTGGTGTATCACATTTATTGTTTTGCATATGTTGAATCATCCTTGCCTTCAAGAGATAAATCCCATTGGGTAATGGTATTTCATCCTTTTAATGTTCTGTTGAATTTTGTTTGCTAGCATTTTGTTGATGAGTTTTGCACTTCTGTTTTTCAGGGATATTGGCCTGTAATTTTTTTTCTTGGCATTTTTGTTTAGCTTTGAACAGGATAGTACAGACCTCATTAAATGAGTTTGGAAGTATTCTATCTTCTGTAATTTTGGGGGGAAGATTTTGAAAAGGTCAGGTGTTAATTTTTCTCTTAGAGGAGAACACAGGAGAACACAGTAACCTCTTTGACATTGGCCACAGCAACTTCTTGCAAGACATGTCTCTAAAGAAAAGGGAAACAAAAGCAAAAATGAACTATTGGGACTTCATCAAGATAAAAAGCTCTGCACAGTGAAGGAAACAATCAACAAAACTAAAAGGCAACCCATGGAATGGGAGAGGATATTTGCAAAGGGCTGGTATCTAAGATCTATAAAGAACTTCTCGAACTCAATACCCAAAAGACAAATAATCCAGTCAAATGTGCAGAGGACATGAACAAACACTTCTCCAAAGAAGACATACAAATGGCTAACAAACACATGAAACAATGCTCCACATCACTAGCCATCTGGGAAATACAAATCAAAACCACAATAAGATACCACACCACCTTACACCAATTAGAATGGCTAAAATTAATAAGGCAGGAAACAATAAATGTTGAAGAGGATTGTGGAGAAAGGGGAACCCTCTTACACTGTTGGTGGGAATGTAAGCTGGTGCAGGCACTCTGGAAAACAGTATGGAGGTTCCTCAAAAAGTTAAAAATAGAGCTACCCTATAACCCAGCAATTGCACTACTAGGTATTTACCCCAAAGATACAGATGTAGTGAAAAGAAGGGGCACATGCACCCCAGTGTTCACAGCAGCAGTGTCCACAATAGCCAAACTGTGGAAGGGGCCGAGATGCCCTTCAACAGACGAATGGATAAAGAAGATGTGGTCCATATATACAATGGAATATTACTCAGCCATCAGAAAGGATGAATACCCACCATTTGCATCAATATGAATGGAACTGGAGGGGATTATGCTAAGTGAAATAAGTCAAGCAGAGAAAGACAATTAAATATGGTTTCACTTATATGTGGAACGTAAGGACTAGTGTGGATGACATCAGGAGAAGGAAGGGAAAAATGAAGGGGGAAAGCCAGAGGGGGAGATGAACTATGAGACACTATGGACTCCGGGAAACAAACTGAGGGTTTCAGGGGGGAGGGCGTGGGAGGATTAGCCCAGTGATGGGTATTAAGGAGGGCACATATTGCAATGAGCCCTAGGTGTTATACACAAACAATGAAGCATGGAACACTACATCAAAAACTAATGATGTAATATATGTTGGCTAATTTAACATAATAAAAAATAAAATCCATTTATAAATTTAAAAAAACAAATATTTGATAGAATTCACCAGTGAAATGAAATGGTCCTAAAATTATCTTTGTTGGAAAGTTAAAGCAATTACTGATTCTATCTTCTTACTCATTATTGGTCTGTTTAGAGTTACTGTTTCTTCATGATTCAGTCATGATAATTTGTATGTTTCTAGGAATTTATCCATTTCTTCTGTGTAATTCAATTTGTAAGTGTATAATTGTTCATCATAGTCTCTTATCTTTTGTATTTCTGTGGTATTGGTTGTAATGGCTTTCCTTCTTTTTTTTGACAATAAAAAATGATAATTAAATTTTATTGGATCAATGATCCTTTTGTTCTAGTACCCAATTCTGTTAGTAACAATTTTATCAAATAATATACAGTTACTAAAACTTCCATATTATTTTCCTTTTTTAAAAATAATTTTTTATTATGTTAGTCACCATACGGTACATCCTTAGTTTTTGATGTAATGTTCCATGATTCATTATTTGCGTGTAATTTTCCAATAAAGCTGATCAAACTCATTGAAAAAAAAATTTTATTTTGCTATAGTTGACGCACAACATTATATCGGTTTCATGTGTACATCATAGTGACTCAATATCTCTATAATTATGCTTTGCTCTCCACAAGTGTAGCTATCATATGTCACCATACAATGCTGTTACAGTATTACTGACTTCATTTCTTATGCTGTGCCTTTTATTCCCGTGTCATGCCTCCCCTTTCATTTCAGATTTTATTTATTTGAATCTTTTCTTCTTTTTCTTAGTCAGGCTAGCCAAAAGTTTGTCAGTTTTGTTTATATTTATGAAAAACTCAATTTTGTTGTTCTTTTTGTTTTTCATCCTCTATTTCATTTATTTTTGCTCTGATCTTGTTTCCTTCCTTCTACTACTATTGAGTTTACTTTGTTCTTTTTCTAGTTCCTTGAGGTGTAAACTTAGGTTGTTTATTTGAGATCTTTCTTTTTCTTTATGTAGGCATTTATTCTAAATTTCTGTCTCAGAACTATTTTGGCTGAATCCCATAAGTTTTGATATGTTGTGTTTCTTTTTTGCGATTGTCTTGAGATATTTTTAAATTTTTCTTTTGATTTCTTCTTTGATGAATTGGTTGTTCAGGAGTATGTTGTTTAGTTTCCATGTATTTGGGAATTTTACAGTTTTCCTCTTGTTACTGATTTCTAGTTTCCTATCATTATGATTGGGAAAGATGCTTGATATGATTCAGTCTTCTTAAATTTGTTAAGACTTATTTTGTGACCTAATAAATTATCATTCTGGAGAATATTCCAAGTACACTTGAAAAGGATGTATATTCTGCTGCTGTTGGATAGAATGTTCTGTATATGTCTGTTAGGTCCATTTGGTCTAAAGTGTAATTCAAGTCCAGTGTTACTTTTTGATCCTCTGGATGATCTCTCCGTTGTTGAAAGTGGGAAATTGAAGTTCCCTATTATTATTGATATTGCCCTTTATTTCTTCTTTAAGATCTGTTAATAATTGCTTTATATATTTAGGTATTTCTAAATATATGTATATTTTAAAGATTTTATTTATTTAATTTATTATTTATTAATTTATTTATAAATAAATAGATTTTATTTATTTATTTAAAATTAATTAATTAATCAACTTTATTTATTTATTTATTAAGTGGAGGGAGGGGCAGAGGGAGAGGGAGAGAGAGAATCCTAAGCAGATGCCATGCTGATCGTGGAGCCCAACGTCAATCCTATGACCCTGGGACACCTGGGTCGCTCAGTCAGTTAAGCGTCTGCCTTTGGCTCAGGTCATAATCCCAGGGTCCTAGGATCAAGTCCCGCATCAGGCTCCTTGCTCTGTGGGGAGCCTGCTTTTCCCTCTGCCTGCTCTTCCCCGTTTGTGTACTTGCTTGCTCTCTCTCTCTCTGACATACATACATACATACATACTTGCTTGCTCTCTCTCTCTCTGACATACATACATACATACATACATACATACATACATAAATAAATAAATAAATAAAAATCGTACAACCCCGAGATCATGACCTGAACTGAAACCAAGAGTTGGACACTCAACTGACTGAGCCACCCAGGTGCCCCTAAATATATTTTTGTAGTTCCTCATTTTTTTCTTCTTCTCTTGCTTTCTTCCTTTGTGATTTGATTGTTTTCTTTACTGTTATGTTTGGATTCCTTTCTCTGTATTTTCTGTGTACCTATTATAGCAGTTTGGTTTGTGGTTACCTTTAGGTTCATATAAAACATCTTATGTGTATAGCAGTTTAAGTTAATAATCACTTAAGTTCAAACACATTTTAGAAGCACTACATTTTTACTTCCTTTCCCTATTTTAAGTATTTGATGTTGTATTTTATATTTTATTTTGTGTATTCCTTAACTAATCATTGTAGATACAGTTGATTTTACTACTTTAGTATTTTAATGTACATATTAAGTTTGCAAATGGTTGACACACTACTTTTACTATATGTTTGTTACTGGTGAGATTTTTTCTTTCATAATTTTCTTACTTCTAATTATGGCCTTTTCTTTCCCCTCTAAAGAGGTCCTTTAACTTTCTTGAAAGGTTTGTTGAATAGTGATGAACCCCTTTAACTTTTGTTTGTGAAATTCTCTCTTTTTCAGTTCTGAATGATAATCTTGCTAAATGGCGTATTGTTAGTCATAGATTTTTTTTCCTTTTAGCACTTGGAATATATCATGTCGCTGTCTTCTGGCCTGCAAAGTTTTTGCTTGAAAAATCAGCTGATAGTCTTATGGATGGCCCCTTATATATAACTAGTTGCTTTTCTTTTACTGCTTTTAAGATTCTCTCTTTAATTTTTGACATTTGAATTATGTGTTTTGGTGTGGACTTTTTTGCGTTTGTTTTGTTTGGGATTCTCTTTGCTTCCTGGACTTGGATGTTAGTTTCCTTCCTTAGGTGAGGGAAGTTTTCAGCAATTATTTCTTTAACTTTTCTGCCCTTTTCTCTTTTCTGAGACTACTATAATGTGAATGTTTGTACACTCAGTGTTGCCCAGAGGTCCCTTAAACTATCCGCATTTTTCTGTTTTGTTTTGTTTTGTTTTTACCAAAAGAAACAGCAAAATATTTTTATCCTTATTTTTTGTCCTTGTTTTTGAAAGGTATTTTTTCTTTGTATAGAATTCTAGGTTGACAGATTTTTTAAAAAGATTTTATTTATTTATTTTGACAAATAGAGAGAAAGAGAACACAAGCAGGGGGAGGGACAAAGGCAGAGGGAGAAGCAGGCTCCCTGCTGAGCAAGGAGCCCGATATGGGAGTTGATCCCAGGACCTTGGGATCATTACCTGAGCCGAAGGCAGACACATAATCGACTGAGCCACCCAGGTGTCCCTAGGTTGACAAAATTTTTCCCTCATTTCAGTTATTTTAAAGATGTTGTGCCTATGTTTTCTGGATTGTATTATTTCTTATAAGAAGTATGATGTCATTCCAATATTTGTTCCTGTGTATGTAATAGGGCTTTTTACCCTGAATGCTTTTGTTGTTTTCTATTTGTGACTGATTTTCAGTAATTTGAGTAGTATGTGTCTTAGTGTGTTTTTTTTCCATGTTTCTTATGCTTTATATTTTCATTAAATTTGAAAAAAATTGGTTATTTCTTCAAACATATTTTGTTTCTCCCTGCTTTTCTACTCCTTCTGAAATTCCAGTTCCATGGGCATTAGCCTTTTTGATATAGTCTCATAGTGCACTGAGGGTTTGTTCATTTTTTTCTTAAAGATTTACTTATTTATTTGAGCTGATGGAGGGGAGCAGAGGAATAGGGAGAGAAAAACCCAAGCAGACTCTGCTCTGAGTATGGAGCCAGGTCTGGGGCTCAATCCTACAACCTTATCACAACCTGAGCTGAAATCTGAGTTGGATGTTTAACTTACTGTGCCATCTAGGTGCCCCTGCTCATTTTTTAAAAGTCTCTTTTCTCTGTTTTATTTTAAATATTTTCTATTTCTTTATTTTTAAGTTTATTAATCTTTTGTCATTTCTACTTTGTCATATTTTAATTTCATGCATTTTCATCTCTAGAATTTCAATTTGGATCTTTTTTATATCTTCCATATCCCTACTTGTCTATTTTCCTCTACCTTCTTGGACATATGGAGTATATTTGTAATAGTTTTGTTAATATCTTTGTCTACTGATTCTTTTTTTTTTTTTAAGATTTTATTTATTTATTCGACAGAGATAGAGATAGCCAGCGAGAGAGGGAACACAAGCAGGGGGAGTGGGAGAGGAAGAAGCAGGCTCATAGCAGAGGAGCCTGATGTGGGGCTCGATCCCATAACGCCGGGATCACGCCCTGAGCCGAAGGCAGACGCTTAACTGCTGTGCCACCCAGGCGCCCCTGTCTACTGATTCTTATAATCTGTATTTCTGAGTCTATTTCCATTGATTAATTTTTCTCTTGGGCATGGGTCATATTTTCCTGCTTCCTTGTATCATTTATAATATATTTTTTTAGAAGGCAAGGTGAGGGGCATCTGGGTAGCTCAGTTGGTTGAGCAGCTGACTTCAGCTGAGGTCATGATCTCAGGGTCCTGGGATCAAGCCCTGCCTCAAGCCCTGCTGTCATGGGGCTCTTTGCTTAGTGGGGAGCCTGCTTTTCCCTCTTCCCCTTGCTTTACTCATGCTCTGCCTCTCTCAAATAAATAAAATCTTGGGGGGCCTGGGTGGCTCAGTCACTTAAGTTTCTGCCTTAGGCTCAGGTCATGATCCCAGGGTCCTGGGATGGAGCCCCACATCAGGCTCCTTGCTTAGCGGGGAGTTAGCTTCTCCCTCTTCCTTTGCCCCTCCCTCCTGCTTGTTCTCTCTCTTTCTCTCAAATAAATGAATAAAATCTTTTTAAAAAATCTTTAAATTTTTTTTTAATTTTAAAAATATTTATTTATTAGAGATAGTGAGTGAGAAAGAGAAAAAGAAAGATAGTACAAGCTGGGGAAGAGGCAGAGGGAGAGAGAGAAGCAGACTTCCCACTGAGCAGGGAACGTGATGCAGGGCCGGATCCCAGGACCCTGGGATCATGACCTGAGCCAACGGCAGACACTTAACCGACTGAGCCACTCAGGTGCCCCTAAAAAAAAAAAAAAAAAATTTTTTTTAAAAGGCAAGGTAAACAAATAGCTGAAGTATTTTATTTGTTCACAAGTAAGCTTGTTAATACTGTATAATGAAAATCTACAAAGAATAATGTTGTAGTTTTTGGTTAGATTTAAGTCAGGCATTCATTAATAAGGAATCTTAGAATATGAACATTCCAGAAATTTTTTCTAAGCCATTTGATCAGAACAACTGTATCTGAATATTACCTTACTTTGAAAGGTACAGGGATACATTTGAATTGAACTCAGAATTTTTCAAAATAAGCCCTAATTAATAAAACTGTTCTATATTCAAACTAAAACAATTTTAATAAAACTTTTCTTTCCAGAAACAATAATAAAGGAAAAAGGCATTTTGTAAAATGTGGTTCTAAGCAAGTAACAGTAAAAAATGTATACTTCCACCTCCTCAAAACAGGCTACTTTCTGTTCCTGAGCCTTGGAAACAAGGTTATGAACAGTCTGTAAGTAAGTATGGGCAGGGGGTTGCCATAACAAAGCTCAAGCAGTTCTTAAAAAGAATTTGGGGGAACTTGACCAAAGGATCCAAATTCTGTTTTTAATAACAGATACAGAGGTGAAATGGCTCCTTCCACATAGCAGTGCCACTGGGGGCTGGCCCAGCCCCATGCTCACCTGTGTTGTGTTCCCAAGCAAATCCTGATGCTCCTGCTCCAAGGGGAACCTTTTCTTTTTAGAGGTTCAATGTCCAGGGAGCTCTTTGTGTGAATGAGGTGAGCACAGACTCCATGTGGGTATTTTAAGGTTTGGAGTCAAAGTATTTTTCAATATGGCTAGGCAGAGTCCATGTGTTAAACAGCCCATCTCCAGTTTGTCCTAATTCCTCATCAAGCATTTGTAGACCCAGGGCCACAGACCTTTGTTATGTCACCATAATCACATCTGTGTCATCCTAACTTAAGATTCATGCTCTGTGCCTGGAAACAGTCCATGTATTTAACAATAATACACATAAAACAATCTACATTTATTACTTATATGGTCACAAAACATTAATGATCTGTAGACCAAGCAAGTGCTTTTAACCATAATTGTGGCACATCAATTCACAGCCAGAATCCCCAAGACCAAAAAGATCTGCACAATACAAATAATATTTTAAAATACACATGCTTCTTACAGAACTGTGCTTGGGGAAACTCCCATTTGTTGAGTGGCACTGAGGACATCTTTTGCTAAACTGCTGCTCCAGGTATTTTTGTTTGGAAAGTCATTCACAGTGGGTCACAGTTGTTCATTGATGAGCAGAAAAGAAAGATATGCTTGTGGCAAGCAGAAAGTTTTAAGGTCTTTCAAGTTGTATTTTAAAAAGGACATGTAGAAATGTTTAAACGTTTTCAGGATGCAAAATTGGGGCTGAAATGTGATTTTCAAACCAGTTGCAAAAAGTGTTTGGCAGCCATCTGTTCAGGTAAAACCTGGTACCCAGATATGCAAGAAAGCTTCAGGACAGGCTTCAGGAAAGCTTCAGGCTTGTCCCATATTCTCATCTTGTCCCGTAATCTGATCATGTGTGGAGTTGGACAGAGGGTCAGGTGCTGCCATTTTGGGGAACTGGGGTTCAGCAGCACCACCACGAACTCCATGGCCACTTCACCATCACCCGTGTCATCCCACTGAAGGGCCAGGGACCAGGAGTGACTGGGGTTGCAGCAGCTGCCTAACCGCTGGGTCCTCAGTGGAGTTCACAAGCCAACCAAGATTTATAAGATTTTATTAGATGCCAGACATTGCAGATTTTACATTGCTGGTTGTTAGATTTATATATATATATATATATATATGTAAAAGGATCAGATAGGTTCAGAGTTAGCTACATCCAAGACAAAATCAAATATTCCTTTAAATTTGATTTTGTCTTGGATGTAGCTAACTCTGAACCTATCTGATCCTTTCAAGGCTTATTTTTCTAAGACTTGCTTTTAAACTTTCATTAAGGCAGTCTTTCATGTACAGCTAATTCTGTCCCATTAGTGAAGCGATACTCTTCTCATGATTCTACCTTATTATTCTGCAGTACCTTCATTTCCTGCCTATATATTAGGAAGTCTTTCCACTCTGGCTGATGGAAACACAAACTATTGCTTTGGAGACTGTTTCACCTATTCCTCTCTGGTTGTTCTGTCCCTGGCCTTCATGGTTTTCTGTCTCACATGCTTAGATCAGTACTTAATCAAGACTTGAGGGTACCTCTGTGAATCTCCAGAACACTATATCTATGTGGCTACCTCTTCTCTGATAATCTGCTTCGTGTATTTAGCTGTTCTGGCCTCTCACCAAGACAGCGCATCTGTTTGGATTCCTCCTCACTGCACTCACTTTTTGTGCCAGTGAGCTGGGACACTTGCTTGTCTTTCTTCTTTCAGGGATTACTGTTCTGCATCGATTGTTACCTAATGTTTGAAAACCAGGTGTATCATATATTTTTCTCAATTTTTAGTTTTCAAGGTTGAAGGGCAAATTCTATTTCTATTATTTCATCAAAGATGGAAGAAGAAATTTTCTTCTCTGGGATTTTGTCCTGCTGATTCCTTGCTATATTGTCAGTTCTTTGATGCTTTTAAGGATTTAAAAATATTTCATCCAGCATGTTTAATTTTTTTAAATGGGAAATTTGGTTCAAATAGCCTAGACTATCATTATTAGAAATGGAATTCCTTATGGTCTTTCCAATTAAAAAATAAAATAGAAAAAATATTCTAGGATATCTTCATAAAAGTACAACAGTTGGGTGAGAGAAGGTGGCTAATGCTGTGGTTCCTCTGAATAGTCAAAAAGATAAGGAATCCAAGGCATATAATAGGTAGGCCTGGATAGAATTCCCACACATGGCCCAGTTTTGCACGTTGTGGATATTAGATGGTAAATTACTAATAGACCATTAGGTAGGATTCTTTGTAGTAGAAAATAATGTAATAAATTGAAAGAAGTCAGAGGGGGACAGTTACGATGAGTCTTTTTGATTCTCACCTAGATACTCTACATCTCTTCATTTCTTTACACCGTCAATTACATCTGGTATCTGTACAAAGAGCTGAGGATGAGGCACAACCAGAGTGGGCAGAGCACATTTCCACTGGTAAGTTTTATTCAAAGCTAATTATTAAGAACAGTACACTAAAACAAATCCATATGTCCTTGATAAACAGTGTAAGCACTCAGCACTGGGTAGGTGAATTCATGGAGGTTAATAAAAGAAAAATCATTTTCACAGAGTTTCCATTCTGTTGAAAAGATTTCCTCTTCTCTCTTGCCATCAAAAAAAATGAAAAGATTTTGATTATAGGAAACATTATTTACAGTACTGTCATTACTGCCGGTTCCATCCTTCTTAGCTCCATGCTAATCCATCATTGTTGCTAGAGTAAAGAATGAGATCTTGATTGGAAAGGGAGAATGTCTGTTTTGCTCTGTGGTATTTCTTCAGTATGTGCAGGTAACAGATACTGGTTTGCAGAAGGGCAGAGGGGTTCATGTGTGGTAATCAGAAAACAAGATGGATCCAGGGAGTAGTTGTCTTCCCTTTGGTTCAAACAGAGTTTGAGGCACTGTCTGGTATTACATTTATAAAAAGAGAAGAGAACATTAAGTACATCTGGATTTTTTGTGTGTGTATACATATTTTACATATCACATAATTCATTTATTTTAAGTTACAATTCAGTGGTTTCTAAAGCAGACTTACTAGCTTGTAAAGTAATATCATAAATCAGTTCCAGAATATTTTCTTTACCCTAATCAAATTCTTCATGCCCTGGTGCACTGGGTGTTATACACAACTAATGAATCATCGAGCCTTACATTGGAAACCGGGGATGTACTGTATGGTGACTAACATAATATAATAAAAAATCATTTAAAAAAAAAAATCAAAAAAAAAATTCTTCATGCCCATTTATTGTTAATTTCCTACCCACCCCCTATGCTAGGCAACTGCTAATTTAATTTCTGACTTCATAGATCTTCCTTTTTTGGACATTTCATATAGATGGAATCATCCAATATATAGTCTCTTGTGTCTGATTGATTTCATTTAGCATAATGCTTTTGAAGTTTATCCATTATAGCATATATAAGTAATTCATTCTTTTTTAGTGCTGAATAGTATTTCATTGTATAGTACACTCAGTTCCTTATTCCTGATTCTTTCAGTATATCACTAAGTGATTATGGTAGAAAACATTTTTAGGGGTGCCTGGGTGGCTCAGTCGGTTAAGCGTCTGCCTTTGGCTCAGTTCATAATCCCGGGGTCCTGGGATTGAGCCTCCCTGCACAGCGGGAAGCCTGCTTCTTCCTCTCCCTCTGCCCTATTCCCCTGCTCATGCTCTCTCTCGCTCTCTCTCAAATAAATAAAACCTTTTTTATTTTTATTTATTTTTTTATTATAATAATATTTTTTTATTATGTTAGTCACCATACAGTACATCCCTGGTTTTTGATGTAAAGTTCCATGATTCATTAGTTGCGTATAACACCCAGTGCACCATGCAATATGTGCCCTCCTTACTACCCATCACCAGTCTATCCCATTCCCCCACCCCCCCTCCCCTCTGAAGCCCTCAGTTTGTTTCTCAGAGTCCATAGTCTCTCATGCTTCATTCCCCCTTCTGATTACCCCCCCTTTCTTTAATTGAATTTTGTAGCAAATATTGCTTGACAGAAGCAAGGTGACTTGGGAATTTTTTTTCATTCAAGTGGTAAGTGATGACCTGATATTTATTATATTATGATTGACAATATTCTGAGACTTAACTCATACTTATTCTTTTCACAGGTTATAGATTATACTTGTCATGTTGGTCAAATAGCCATTATTTTGTCAAGGTAAGGTTTTTGCTTTCCTTTTTAGCAAGGTGTAAATTCTCATTATTCTGTGGTCTAGGTGAGAACAAATAGGAGGACACTGCCCTTCATTTCCATTGAGTCTGTCACTCCTAGGTCCTCACAGAGCCTTACTGAGTTGGAAGCAACAAACATATGATCATTGGAACCATATTCCCAGATAGAGTAGGCAAGCAGATTTGGATTTTAACCTTAATCCTGCCATTTACTCTATGTGACCTTCAACAAATATTTCACTTAAAGTCTTAGGACTTCTAATTCCTTTTTATATCATAAAGAGTTGTAACAGATGGCTTTCAAGATTTCATCCACCTTTATAACACTGAGAGTCTTACAACTATTTACCCCTAGAAGGGTCTGGATCTCACCTAAGGTAGTGGCCATATCAGAGTTGACGTTAGAGTTTGTAACTTTTACTTCTGGATCTTTTCCTCTTATAGGGAGCTGGATGTATTTAGCTGGATAAATAATTGGTTATTTAAGTGTATGGTTTGAAAAATCTCCCAGGAAGGGGCTGATGAAAATGAAGTTATTCCTGGTGGTCATGTAAAGTTAGCACAGAACTCCTTATTAGATTTTTTCCTTTCACTTTGACCCACACCGAAAGATTCTCTGGCACTCTTTTAGGGTTCATTAATTTAGGTATGAAATGCATTCTCCGCTCCACTTACCCAACAATTGGACAAGAAGTATATGTAAGGTTTTTGAGGCATTTTTCTTGAAGAAATTGTATATACATAATATTTGTGGAGAGTGGAGGAGTGATGGAGTCGGGAGAAGAACAGAGTATTTTGTGAAGGGGAAAGGCCATAAAAATGCCTGAATATTAGGGTGATAAGTTTTTTTTTCCTCCATCCAGCCTGATACCTTTACTGTTGATGATACCTGTATTCTGTCTGGGCAATGTCAGTGAATGTTTCCACAACTTCAGCCAGAGCCACAGGTAAGCAAGGACCAAATCGATCATTTCCATGGTAGACTATACCTTTTCTTTTCTATATATAGAGATGAAAAAGGCTTTCTACATAAATTCTGGCCAAGTTGCTTGTATTTGGAACAAGGTTCTATGGGACCTTGGTGTAGTCTATAGAACAAGGCATAGTCAAGGCAAAAAATGCATAAGTAGAAATATAATGCAAAGTGACTGGAAGGTAATGTATCAGTGAGAAAGAATAAGGTGTTATGGGCAAGGGTTAGCAAAATGATAAGTAAAATTGCATACTTAATAAATTTTGTTGCACCAAATGGGTATCTCTCTAGTCATATCTGTAGTAGCGGTCCTGTCCATTGATTCTCTTCTTAGGTGTATTCTGATGTACTCACCACCATCAGCCATGGCTGAAGTGCCTTCTGCCAACACATCAGTCTGTAGCACACTTTATTTTTATGGGATCACCATTTTCCTGACCAGCTTTCTCCTCAGTCTCCTCACCATTGTGGTATGGTGCCACCTGCTTTTATGGAAAGAGTGGGGATTGGGAGGGATGGGGCATTACTCCCAGGGACTGGGAAAAATGGGATGGAGAGGCATTTCTTAAAGTCCTAGAACTAAGAAAGTAGCTAAGAGATATTTATAGTTTAATTACTACCTCAGTATTTGGACTTCCCAAGATTAAATGATTAGTGGGGAAGAGTCTATAGTCATTATGTAGGATTTATGCTCACTCTAGTACTAATTAATATATATGTTCCTGTGGATCCTCATGGAAGACCAGACCAGAAAACTAGTATATGTCAAGTATGTCCTTTATACAGGATAACACTCCAGAACATGGGAAATGTGCTTTGATTTAATTTGATAATTTTCCAAATAATGAAGGAATTTTCTTTTCTCAATCCTTTATTAGCTATAAATGCATTTATGCTGTGTCTAACTGGGGTTAAGGTGCTAAGTGGCTTAGGCATTTACTAAATACTCCCTTGACATCATCAGAATGGTGTACAATTAAAACAATTAGCCATGGAATAATATGTTATTTACACATAACTGCCTATTACAAAATCAGCACACAAGCAAATATGCCTTTTTATTTGCCATATCTACTTTTCAGTGTCATTTTCTCCTCTCTTTATATGCTGGTTCAAGGATTACAAACTGTCTGCCTGCAAGCCATATTTATTCCACAGATATGTTTTATTTTGCTAGCGCAGCTGGCACTTGTGAACCGAATAAAATTATGGAGAGTTTCCTTTGACAATTTAAAAATAAGTTATAGAGCTAGCTTACACCAGCAACTTTGTAAAGAGGGCGAAGTGAATAGTTTATATTAAGATGATTTTGATGATCTGTATTTAGAACTCATTGACAAGAGAGACAGTTATCCCAGAACCTGGCACCCGGGAGATTCTTGATTACTTCTTTAAATCACGCAAGCTTCAGTGGGCATTCAGAATCAGAACTGATTCTACTAGACATAAATATTACCAAATAAGTAAAAGCCTCCTTTTGACTCCTGTGTCTGTGGGGAAAGTAAACTACATGGCTAAACTTAATTAAATAATAGGCTTGTTAACTTAGAGAGTGGGTTTGGATTATTAAGAAAAATTTTAATTTTTTTTTATAAAATTTTTTTATTATGTTATGTTAGTCACCATACAGTACATCCCAAGTTTTTGATGTAAAGTTCCACGATTCATTACTTGCGTATAACACCCAGTGCACCATGCAATATTAAGGAAAATTTTAGATTTGTCAGATTTGTTACCAAGATTATTACCTAGTTTACTCCCCACAGAAAGCACGCTGGACTTCTGAACTGATTAATATTTGTTTCATTAGCTTAACCTTATGCAGATAGCCCCCAAATGGAAGGGGAAGAGAGTCTATTTTCCGTCTAAGGGCAAGAAGAGACTTCCTAAAACTTCTTTTTGCTTAGAGTTGAGAATTTAGGCTCAACCATGGTGCTGAAGTGTTTATTTTAAGGCTATTAAGCACAGAGTACTTCCTAACATAATCTCTAGTAAAGCGTTTTAAAAGAAGGTCTGGTTAGATCTTAGCTTTAACTTCCCATACATATTGTGATTAGCCTCAGTTAGGAAAGAAAAAAAAGAAAAAGCCCAAGAGTTGATGTAAAGTTTATGTATTGACCATGGTAACCATGGATTTGGCTAATATCTGTCCTTTTCCCCTGGCCAAGCAAAAGTTCGCTCTGAAGATAATTTTCTTTCAGAAAAAGCCGGTCTTATATGGTAAAGACAGGAGAATGAGTTTTTCCTGCTGTCAGATCCTGAGAGAAGTGATTCCTCTACAACAATAGGAAGCTAGAGGCTGGAAAGTTTCACCAGGCCGTAGGCAAACTACTCACTGAAGTACCCATGTTTAGGTCTTACTCATCCAAGCCCAGACTCTGTATAAGAAGTTTGTGAAATCAACTGGCTTCCTGGGAAGTGAACAGTGGGCAGTGATTCACATTGTGGAGCAGCGAGTACGCTTCTACCCAGTGGCCTTCTTTTGCTGCTGGGGCCCAGGTGGGTATCTTAATGGGAAGAGCTGGGTAATGATAAGGATACCTATTGGGTTCTGATCAAGCAAAGTGGTCTCACCAAGAAGGATGACTGCAACTTGTAAAATTCTGTCCAACTGTAAAAATCTATGTTTGTCCCACTTTCTTCTTTTTCTTCCTCTGTTTTAGAAATTAAGGTAGTTAGACACAAAATGTAGTCTAAGAGAGGGAACATCCTGACAGAGCTCAGAGATATTAATACCTGCCCTTCCTACTACACAAAGTATAGTGAGAATCAGATTGGATAATGTTTATGAAAAATCCTCGTAAATTCTGAGACACTAAGAAGTGTAACTTATCTTCCCATAGTGTGTCTTACCATCACTGCTACACTAATAACCTGCAAAGTTTAGTCAGTGAGGATAAGAAGTTGGAGACTGGAGGCCCAGTGGTTTATGTAACTGGTTAATCTCACTCCTAGTCTTCATTATGCCTATACCTTCATTTCACATGGTGTGTAGGCATGTATACTGGGGAATTTTTTTAAAGATTTTATCTATTTATTTATCAGAGAGAGAGCAAGCAAGAGAGAGCATGAGCAGTGGGAGCAGCAGGCAGAGGGAGAAGCAGGCTCCCTGCTGAGCAGGGAGCCCAATGCAGGGCTCAATCCCAAGACCCTGGGATCACGACCTTAGCTGAAGGCAGATGCTTAACGGATGGAGCCATCCAGGCGTGTCTATCCTGGGGAATTTTATGCTGAGACAGGTAGGGCTGGCTTTATAATACAAAGATTTATACTTTGTATTTTCACAGCTGTCATTCTGATGATCATAAAGTTGACTAAACCACAGGACATGAAGCTTCACGTGGCCCTCTGTGTTCTCCAGGTAACATCTTCAACATCTGTTTTCACATCTTCTTATCCTGTTCTCTTACACTGACATTACTCAGTAAGCACGATTTTTTCCCTTAGCATATTTATTTCTGTGTTGCAAAAGAGAAAATGTATTATTTATATTTAGTAATGAAGAATGTGAAGTTTTCCTCACAGATGAAGTAGATACTTTTGTGAAAGTGCTGCCATGCATTCCGGAACATATGTATCTCTAGTTAACTTCTTTTTATTAGTGTGTTTTTAAGGGATGGGTAGCAAAAAAACAAGATCTACCAGATAATGTTTTTATGAAACACTGACAGTGACAATTCTGTCCCACCCAGAGTGAATTGAATGGGATAAATTAGCTATTCTAAGTAAATGCGGAGAGAGGAATACAGAAATAGAACAACTCTCTCTTTTCCTCTTTTTATCAGACTTATGAAGCCTCTTTTGGGTTATCTGACTATACCAATAGGGCATTTTTCTCAAGCCTGACCTGGGAAGTGGAAGTAATAAGGAAGGGCATTGAAACCAGTTCGTTTTCCTTAGGTATATGCCAAGAAGTATTACCAACTCTCTGTCATCCATAGCAAGGTACAGTGTGAAGAGTGAGTTCAGGAAGAGCTAGAATGGGAAGAAATCAGATAGGGAGACAAACCGTGAGGGACTCAGGACTCCGGGAAACAAACTGAGGGTTACAGAATGGAAGGGATGGAGGGATGGGGTAACCAGGTGATGGGTATGAAGGAGGGCACATGTTGTGATGAGCACTGTAATGAGCAACTGATGAATTGTTGAACACTACATCAAAAACTAATGATGTACTATATACTGTCTAACTGAACATAAAAAAAAAAGAGCTGGAAAGTTATAAAAAACTGACACCAGACCTTGCTGTTTGAGACAGAACAAATATAACAGTGCTTTATAAATAAGGGGAATGGGGTTGAGTCCCTGGATCTCTGCAAACCTGAAGGATGGGTTCCATCACTTCATCTCCTCCAGGCTCTAACAGCATCATCCCAGGGTCTGCTCAACTGTGGAATATATAGCTGGACACAGTACAAGTTCTACCAACTAAAGCAACAGGCTCGGCGTGATGCAGACACCCAAACACCATTATTATGCTCACAGAAGAGATTCTATAGCAGGGGCCTAGATACAATGGAGTCTACCCTTGCTTTTGCTACCAGTCCTCCACCATTCTTTGAAACTGTACTGGAACACCCAGAAACTGGAATTATTCCACACTAATGGATTGAGAAGAGTGTTGGGGAACAACATCTCAAGCCTTTTTCCAACCATACCTTAAAAAAAGAGGATGTAGTGCTGTGGTTAGTAGCTTTTCTTGTTGAATTCAGCGGGATCTTTCTGTTATTCTCAGATTCACTAGTGATTCTTAAAGTCTTTATTCAGAGAGGTGAAGCCACTTTCCTTCTAAGAGGTAGACTCCTATCACTTCAGTGAATACTAGATTTGTTTAAATCTCTTCTAGGTAAGTTCCAGGTTATTATTTATATGTGCCGTTTCCAGGCTCTCTACCCCGTGGTCGTGGGGGAAGTAGGGTGGCATGCAGCAACTTGCTCAGATTTTGCTAGTTTGTTCTCTCTGAAGTTGGACATAGAAAGTCCTGGGTTTCTGTTCTTTGAAGAGTTTTCGAAACTCAGAAGAAGCAAGGACAGTAACTACCAAAAAATTGACGGTGGGATCCTCAGGCACATCCCACTCTCTTATTTGTTCAGTGCTGTTCTAAGTCTTGACAGTAGGAACCATCTGCTCTGGAAAATTAAGGCAATCTTATGAAGTTAAGGGGATAATAAGATTTAAGAGAAATCAGTACTAAAAGAAACTTTAGGTACCAAAAACTCTCAACTGCCATTTATAAGCAGAAGTCCAGAAGTGGGTTTCATAGTGCCTGGGCATAGAATTAGGTTGAACCATACAAACTTAGCATTTTTGTAGATGAAAATGGCCTAGTATCATCAATTTTACATGGTTTAACCTAATGGTAAGTGTTCAATGTATGTTTATAGAATAAATAAATGAATAAGTGAATGAATGGCTAGAAAGAACCTTTTAGGAAAGAAAAGATTCCCAGACTGCAGAGCCTCATTCACTAGTAGGAATGTCTAATCTGTTTCTTCCTCCTCCCCTCCCCTCCCCTCCCCCTTCTTCCTCCTCCTTCTCTTCCTCTCCTTCTTCTTCTAAAAATTTTATTTATTTATTTATTTATTTATTTGAGAGAGAGAGTGCAATCATGGGGTGGAGCAGAGGGAGAGGGACAGGCAGACCCTATGCTGATCACAGAGCCCGACACAGGGCTCGATCCCAGGATCCTGATATCATGACCTGAGCTGAAACCCAGAGTTGGACACTTAACTGACTGAGCCACCTAGGCACCCCTCTTCTTCTTTAATCACAAAACAAGTGATGTTTGGTCTCTTCAGTTAAGTTATGAACAAAGCCAGTCTGAGGCCAGGGCATCAGATACTGTGATGCCAAAACAAAGAAGAAAAGCCAAATGGACAAAGTGGCTGGAATGGCAATCAGCCAAAACACCTGGAACTAATAATGAGATGCTTCTCACCTAATATACTCCTTTGGTCTGTCCAAGGAAAGATTAGACAAAATTGACAGAGTATATTACAATGGTGAATTAGGATACTCTGAAACATAAATTCCAGAGATCATTCCGAAGGAACTCTGTAGAAATGTTAGGGAGCTCGATAACAGCTCTTTAGGTTTGAGGCCATGAGCTTCATTCACCCTTACCGTGGAGGGTGACCTTGCCTTGTTATGTCAAGACCACATCTTGAGGCCTGTCATTGCCCCAGCCTTGGAGATTTCTGGATAGCACAGAAGAAGAAAGATTACTTCACAGAGGGAGCTGCTTTAAGTTCTTTTAATTTAAAAAAGGATTCAACATTTGGAGAGACAGATGGAAAAAAAAAAAGAATTCTTATTTCCATAGACCTTGAGGGACACCAGACTACAGAGTCCAATTCTTAAAAAGTCTTTTTAGTGGGGTGCCTGGGTAGCTCAGTTGGTTGGGCATCCGACTCTTGATTTCGTGATCTCCACATCATGGGATTGAGCCCCACATCAGGCTCTGCGCTCATTATGGAGTCTGCTTCTCCCTCTCTCTCTGCTCTTTCTCTCTCTCTCGCAAATAAATAAATAAAACCTTTTTAAAAAAGTCCTTTTTGTGTCACTTCATATTTGGCTTTATTACCGGAAAAGGTAATTATCAAATGTTTGTCAGGTTTGTTCATCTTGCTTCTCTGATGAATTTTTTGCATTGACACTGATCTTAGATCTTCTATGGATGTAAGTAAACAAAAAGATAGTAGGAATGAGAAATAGTAAAAGGCTAGGCAAGATTCAGATTAGGATTATAAGATTTTTGTCATACTGAGAGAGGGCACACATGGAGCTAGGCCACTATTCAAACTGTCCCCATAACCCTTAGATTCACACGTTGGAGGGGTGTAGATATAGACACAATGACATTTACAAAATTATTGCAAATACCCCTCCATGACACTTGTCCAGGTTGTAGTCATAGTGGAGTACAGTGGTAACTAAGCAGGTTTGATTAATAGAGATCTGTGAACCATGTCAGGTACCATCCCTCTCATCAGCTCTGTCTGTGGCTTCAAAACACTCTCCACTCCAGTACCACATGTCCTACATGGGGAACTAAGTAATGTTTGATGTTTTTCAATTCAGTCAACAGCCTTTCACATTTTACATCTCTGGCCTTAAACTTACTGAAGGCCTTAATCATCCCTTTAGATTCACTGCCGGTTTCCAAACCTATCCCCTTTGGTATTCATGTAATGATATCAACTTTCCAGGCAACCTTTTTGCCCTTTCCAAAGATTTTAACGCTGATTCTCCACACTTCAGCACCAGCCCTGGTAACAGTAACCTTGTTCTTTGTAGGGAATGCCATCTTGCTTGTAGGTATCTGTCTGGCACCACTTGGAAATGCCATTACATTGTTCTGGAAGGTCACACTCATCTACTCTGAGGCATCACAGTGTAGAAATTTGCAGGTTTTGTAGAAGGATCCCAAGTGTGCAATCTGAACCTTTCTTCAGCTGGCATGAGGGCAGACAGTAGTGTTCCTTTTAATAATCAAGGACACCGCCACAATCGCATTCTTTTCCTTTATCTACTGTCTTTTTTTCCCCCCCAGTATGGCTTTCCAAAGGAGATTTGGAGCTCAGATTTTTTAAACAGACAGTACCCTTTGTGTCTGTGAAACAGCTGGTGGAAGTAGTCAAAGCTGTAGTTGCTGAAGCCCATATCTGCAATAAGAAATGCATGCATAAGACAGAGGTTCTGGCCATGATACTTGCAGGACATATGGTCATGCTACATTCCCAAGTTTTGGCCAAGTCATGAGACATAAAAGCTATGAAATGTGGTATATTTTCATGACAGAAAGATTCAACACTGGTTGAATTCTTAGCAACGCAGATACCACTAAGAAATGCATGGCTCTGGTACTTCCCAAGACTTTGGCTACTGATCATATGAGCAACATTATGTTTCACCCTTCTCAAAAGATGCCAGTCTCTCTAGCAGTTAAACTTTTAAGTGTTTCTTGCAAATTCAGGGAGATTTTCACTAGGTTTCTCTCTGTTACATCTTTAACCCAGTAAGTAATACTGACTCACATTTAGTTTCTTCTTGTACCTATTAACATGAACATCCGTTACCATCTCTATCGTCTTGGTACCATCATTATTCCACATTTGGAACTGCATATTGTCAACCACAGTAAACATTTCTGCATGCTTGGGAAGTGACCACATACAGGACATTGAAAAGAAGGAGGATCCTATTTTGCTCTGAAATTGTGAAGTGGTTAAGAGCGCCTCCTGTTTATCTCCACTCACTGTACAAGACTAACCTGATTTTAAAGATATGCTGAAAACCATATGCCTGAAATTCTTCGAAGTATATATAGGCTTGATGCCAAAGACTGTGTCATGTAAAGTCAGGACTCCCGTAATAGCCCTGAGCAAGTGCTGATAGTCACAAGAGAGTTCAGGTCACCCTCTGAACATCCAGTTGTGCTGAATAAAAGGCATGTCTAAGCCTAATATCCCATTTTGATGTGTATAAACAGGGAAGTTCTTGATAAATAATCCTTTCTTTTGCTTCGAATTAATAATAAGCCATTTTCCTTGTATGAGCAGAATATAGGACACTTTTTCTGCTTTTTCTTCCAGTCCTTTGAATATCATCAAGTTGCTAGGGATGACTATTTTATAATAAAGAGATTTCCATTTACAATGCATCCCTTGAAGAATAGTCACTATCAGCAATAAGATGACATGCAGCTTAATATAGGAAGGGCTTATTTTCAGATGCCCCATTCAGGAATTCCTGGAAGAAAAATCACTCTAAACCTTACCCATGAGCACTTGATTTCATAGAAGGAAGGGCAGAAGGGAGGCAAAGTAACTAGGTTTGTCATTGTCATGGTCCAATTGAAACAACTAATGGTCCTGCACTTCTGTCTCAGTTGCCTTGCCTGAGATCCAAATCTTTGTCAGTGACACAGTTTGGCTAAAGCTCAAAGCTTTGCTGCCTGTTGCAAGGATCGCTGCTCCCACCCTGAGAGTTACAAGATGACATCTGTTGTTTGTGCCTCTTCCTACTCCTGTTGTGCTCTCTCTTCTCAGGAGTGCCCTTACTTTGCAACCTTCATAAAAGCACAACAGTTTTAGTACTGCTTAGCTGAGCTCCTGCTGTCTTCATGGAGGAGTATACCAAAGAGAGGAAACTTTCAGAGGTCCTGCCAGTATTATGACTCAGGATCAGGCCCCAAGAAAAGAAAAAGATATAACCTTCTTCCATTAGTCCCAATCCCCATGGAAGTCTTCCCCTTCTGTGATTCATTGTTCTTTTGAGTCATTGAAACCAAGGGTTTCCAGAGCAGGGGTTTGTAGATCTCTGGGTAGGTCGCATTTTGCACCATCCCTACTCTGAACCATTCAGCCATTTTCAAGCCTCCAGTTCCTTTCTTTCTTTGTTATTCACAATATGTTTATTGGCATATTCTTAGAATGCATGTAAAGTATTAGAATAACCCATGCATCTGTGAAAAGCAAATATATGAACTGGAGAACAATATTTGTGTTCAGTTCTTTTTTTCTCTTTAGCCTTATGGTATGAGGTCAAAATAATGTTTTCTAAAATTTTCTAGGTTGTACTTCTCTGTCTAGACCTATTAAGCGTGGTAAGTGTGGTGATATTATTCATTTTGAATACAGTTAATAAGTTCATATGTTACAGTTTGTATTTCATTTTGGGTCCCCCCCATTTTGGATGATGATAATGATTTGGGGGACATGTGAAATATTACCATGATCCTAAAACTCAGTAGTATACCAAAAAAGTATGCAGAGTATACCTCCTTCAGCCTTTAATCTGTTCCATGTCCTACTTCTTTCTACCCAGTTCCAAAGCACCAGTCTTAATAGTATTTAGTTTATTTTTCCTGTGTTTCTTTCTGCACAAATTAGTAGATGTATGTATATTTTCTTGTATCCTCTTCTCCTTTTTAAAAAGATTTTATTTATTTGAGAGAGAGCTCATGCGAGAGAGTGAGCACGAGTGGTTGGGGAAGGGCAGAGGGAGAAGCAGAGAGGAGAAGCTCAGCAGGGAGCCTGATGTGGTGCTCTGTCCCAGGACCCTGGGATCATGATCTGAGCTGAAGGCAGATGTTTAACCAACTGAGCCATCCAGGTTCCTCTGTCATCTTCTTTCTTATATAAATATAGCATACCATTTTGCATTTTCCTCTTTAAACTTAAAGATACATCCTGTAAATCATTCCATAGCAGTTCAGTGAGATCTTCCTCATTCTCTCTCTTTTTTACAGCTGCATAGTACTCCATTTTGTAGCTATAATTTATTCAATCACTCTTCTGTATAGGGGCTTTTCAGTGGTTTCTATTGTTTTGAAAGTACGCACAGTGCATCAACAAATAATCTTGCACATATGTATTTTTGTGGAGGCAAGTTCCTCCACAAAATAGGGAAGCAGTGCCTCTGTAACTAACTATAAGTGTATCTCTGATATTATCAGATTCCCCTTCAGAGGGTTTTGCCAGTTCCATTCCCACCAGCAATGTATTAGAGTGCCTATTTTCCCACACTGTAAACAATAGGGTATGTTACCGTGCCATAAATTTTAATTTTCATCAAACTAATAGGTGAGAAGTGGCATCTCAGTGTTGTTTAACTTGTATTTTTCTAATTTTGAATGAATTTGAACATGTTTTAATATGTTTAAGGTCATTTTTGTATCTTTTAATAGTTATCTGTTCATGTCTTTCCCCCTTTTTCTGTCAAGCTTTTGGTCTGTTTTCGCTTTAACTACCCGCCAGCTTTATTGAGGTATGATTCATGAATAAAATTGCATATATATTAAAGTATACAACATGCTGACTTGATATATGTATGTACTGTGAAATATTTATTTACATATGAAATTTAAATATATTTATGTAAATATAAATTCTCTAAAAGGTAAAGTAACTAGGACAGTTAAAATAATTTTGGAGAAGAGTAACATGGGAGGAACCCCTCTTTTCCATTTGAAGACTGTGTGATATTGGTGATGGGATAGGTACATAGATCAATCAGACAGAAAAGAGAAGCCACACATGTATGGCCAACTAGTTTTTGACAGAGGAGCAAGGGCAACTGCATGGAGGAAGGACAGTCTTTTCAACAAATGGTGCTGGAAAATTGTATATATGGACCAAAAAAAAATATGACCTCAACTCAAACCTTACATACAAAAATCACCTCAGCCTGGTTTCAAGCTATATTACAAAGCTATGATCACCAAGACAGCATGGTACTGGGACAAAAACAAAGACATAGATCAGTGGAACAGAACAGAGAGCCCAGATATGGACCCTCAACTCCATGGTCAACTAATCTTCGACAAAGCAGGAAAGAATAGGCAATGGAAAAAAGGCAGTCTCTTCAATAAATGGTGCTGGGGAAATTGGACAGCTATATACAGAAGAATGAAACTCAACCATTCTCTTACGCCATATACAAAGACAAACTCTAAATGGATGAAAGACCTCAATGTGAGACAGGAATCCATCAAAATCCTAGAGGAGAACATAGGCAGTAACCTCTTTGACCTCAGCCACAGCAACTTCTTGCAAGACACGTCCCCAAAGGCAAGGGAAACAAAACAGTCAACAAAACAAAGAAGCAACCCATGGAATGGGAGAAGATACTTGCAAATGAAATTACAGATAAAGGGCTGGTATCCAAGATCTATAAAGAACTTCTCAAACTCAACACCCAAGGAATAAATAATCAAGTCGAAAAATGGGCAGAAGACATGAACAGACACTTCTCCAAAGAAGACATACAAATGGCTAACAGACACATGAAAAAATGTTCAACATCATTAGCCGTCAGGGAAATTCAAATCAAAACCACATTGAGATACCACTTTACACAGGTTAGAATGGCAAAAATTAACAAGGCAGGAAACAATAAATGTTGGAGAGGATGTAGAGAAAGGGGAACCCTCTTACACTGTTGGTGGGAATGCAAGCTGGTACAGACACTCTGGAAAATGGTATGGACGTTCCTCAAGATGTTAAAAATAGAACTACCCTATGACCCAGCAATTGCACTACTGGGTATTTATCCAAAGGATACAAATGTAGTGATCTGAAGGGGCACATGTACCCCAATGTTCATAGCAGGAGTGTCCACAATAGCCAAACTCTGGAAGGAGACGAGATGCCCTTCAACAGACAAATGGATAAAGAAGGTGTGGTCCATATATACAATGGATTATTACTCAGCCATTAGAAAGGATAAATACCCACCATTTGCATCGACATGGGTGGAACTGGAGGGGTGGGGGGTGAAGGGGATTATGCTAAGTGAAATAAGCAGAGAAAGACAATTATCATATGGTTTCATCATATGTGAAACATAAGGAATAGCATGGAGGACATCAGGAGAAGGAAGGGAAAAATGAAGGGGGCGGGAATCAGAGGAGAAGAGGAAACATGAGAGACTGTGGACTTTGGGAAACAAACTAAAACCCTCAGGGGCGGGGTGGGGGGGGATGGATTAGCCCAGTGATGGGTATTAAGGAGGACACATATTACAATGAACACTGGGTGAATATATGCAAACAACGAATCATGGAACACTTAAAAAAAAAAAAAAGCCTATGGGGGCGCCTGGGTGGCACAGCGGTTAAGCGTCTGCCTTCGGCTCAGGGCGTGATCCCGGCGTTATGGGATCAAGCCCCACATCAGGCTTCTCTGCTATGAGCCTGCTTCGTCCTCTCCCACTCCCCCTGCTTGTGTTCCCTCTCTCGCTGGCTGTCTCTATCTCTGTCGAATAAATAAATAAAATCTTAAAAAAAAAAACCTATGATATTGTAATAGCAATGTAACAGGATAGATGGTAGCTGTTACACTGGTGGTGAATATAGCATAATGGATAAACTTGTCCAATAACAGGTTTTACACCTGGAACTAATGTAATATTGTGTGTCAGTTATACTAAAAAATGTAAAACAGCAAAATTTTATTACATATCAAAATAAATAAAATCCTTAAAAAACCCAAAAATCACCTCAAAATGAGTCATAGATTTAAATGTAAAATGTAAAACTATAAAACTTTTTAGAAGAAAATATAGAACATCTTTAGGACCTAGGGCTTGGTGAGGATGTCTGAAACATGATACCAAAAGCATGATCCATAAAAGAAATCCATAAGTTGGACCACATCAAAAGTAAAAACTCTTAATTTATAAAAGACACTGTTAAGAGTATGAAAAGACAAGCTAAGAACTGGGAGAAAATATTTGCAAACCACGTATCTGATAAAGGACTCATCTAGAATATATAAAGAACTCTCATTACTCAGCAATCCAATTAGAGAATAGGCAAAAGACAAAGAGACATTTCATGGAACAGGATATATGGATGGCAAATAAGCACATGAAAAGATGTTTAACATTAGTAGGCATTAGAGAGATGCAACTTAAGACCCCATGAAAGATCACTACAGACCTATTAGAACAAGTAAAATTTGAAAAATAGACAATGTCAAATGTCGGTGAGGACGCAGAGAAACTAGGTCTTTCATACATTGCTGATAGGAATATAAAATTGTGTATTAACTCTGGAAACAGGCAGTTTCTTTAAAAAACTAAGCAAATGGTGTGACTTAGCAATTATGGTTCTAGATACTTATCCCAGAAAAATGAAAATGTATGTCTTCATAAAAACTGTACACAGATAATCACAGCAGCTTTATTTGTAATAGCCCAAAACTGGAAACAACCGAAGTGTTGCTCAGTGGGTGAAAGGTTAAACTGTGGTAAGTCCATATCATGTATTAGCGGCAAAAACAAATGAACCGTTGATCCACAAAACTTAGCTGGATCTCAAGGGCATTATGGTGAGCGAAAAAAGCAATCTCAAAAGGTTACGTACTGTACAATTCCATTTGTATAACATTTTTGAAATGACAAAATTGTAAAGATGGAAAATATGTTAGTGTTTGCCAGGGGTTAGGAATAGTGGGGTGGGCAAAGAGTGGTCATATAACTATATAGGAGGATAGCAGAAAGAATCAAGGAAAATGAAGAATCAGCCCATTAAGTTTCAAATAAAGGAGTAAGATAAATCTCCAGAAATGAACTCTAATGAAATGGAGGTACATGATTCACCTATTAGAGAATTCAAAATAACCATCATTAAGATGCTCACTGAGGTCAAGAGACTAATGCATGAACAAAGTGAGAATTTCAACACAGTGGTAGAAGATATTTAAAAAAAAAAAAAATACCAGACAGAAATCATGGAGCTGAAGAACACAGGAACTGAACTAAAAAAAAAAAAAAAAAAATCACTAAAAGGGTTCAGTATCAGACTAGATCAAGCAAAAGAAAGGATCAGTGAACTCAAAGACAGATCATTGGAAATAATTCAGTCAAAGGAGCAAAAAAAAAAAAAAAAAAAAAGAAAGAAAGACAATGAAAGCTTAAGGGACTCAACGGATACCATAAAAGAGCAATATACACATTATAGGAATCCCAGAAGGAGGACAGAGGAGGGGAAAAAAAAAAAACGGAGCAGAAAGCTTATTCAAAGAAATAGAGGCTGAAAACTTTGCAAATCTGGAGAAAAAAATGAACATACAGATCCACAAAGACTAGAGAACACCAAACAGGAGGAGTCCAAAGATAACCACACTGAAACATGTTATTATCAAATTGTCAGAAGTCAAAGACAAAGAGAATTTTGAAAGAAGCAAGAGAAAAATGACTTGTCATATACAAGGGAACATTTATGACTCTAAGTGGTTTTTTTCGGCAGAAACTTTGTAGGCCAAAAGGGAGTTGCATGATATATTCAAATTGAAAAAAACCCTGCCAACCAAGACTACTTTATCTGGCAAAATTATCCATCAAAAACAGAGAGATAAAGAATTTCCCAAACAAAACCTGAGGGAGTTCATCACTACTAGAACTGCCTTAAAAAAAAAATGATAAAGGGAGTTCTTCAAGTTCAAAGAATTCTATAAAGCAACACAATAGCATAAAAAATATGAAACTCATTTTTAAAGGCAAATATATAGATAAATACAAAATACTGCATCACTATAATGGTGGTGAGTAAACCATTTTTCGTTCTAGTATAAAAGTTGAAAGACAGAAGTATTAAAAGTAACGAAAAATATATTAAAAGGTACGCAGTATGAACAGACGTTAATTGTGATGACAATAACAAAGTAGGAGGAGGGGAGAAGTTAAAATGTTTTTTATGTGATTAAGTTTAAGTTGTTATCAGCTTAAGATAGACTCTTCTGATTATATTTTATGTAAGCTCCAAGGTAACAGCAAAAATTCCAAAAGAAGTTACAAAAGAAAAAAGAAAGGAAAAATACATACCAATACCAAAGTTGAACAAAAACAAAAGGAAGACAGAAGAAAAGGGAGACAAAAGAACTGTAAGACAAACAGAAAAGAGCAAAATGCAATAGTAAATCCTTCCCTATCAGTAATTACTTAAATGTAAATTAGGGGTAACTAGGTGGCTCAGTTGGTTAAGCACCCAACTCTTGATTTTGGCTCAGGTCATGATCTCAGGATTCTGAGATCAAGCCCCACATCAGGCTCTGCTCTGGGTGTGGAGCCTACTTAAGATTCTCTCTCTCCCTCTGCCCCCTCTCCTCTAAAAAATGAAACTAGAAAATACCTAAAGACAAATGAAAATACAACATATCAAGGGGCGCCTGGGTGGCTCAGTCGTTAAGCGTTTGCCTTCGGCTCAGGGTGTGATCCCAGCATTCTGGGATCGAGCCCCATGTCAGGCTCTTCTGCTGGGAGCCTGCTTCTTCCTCTCCCACTCCGCCTGCTTGTGTTCCCTCTCTCGCTGGCTGTGTCTCTGTCAAATAAATAAAAAAATAAAATAAAATCTCAAAAAACAACATATCAAAACTTATGGGATGTAGCAAAAGAAGTACTCCAGAAGTATTGTGCCAAATCAATATTGTGAAAGAACAACAAAGCTGAAGGCATCACATTTCCTGATCCCAAAATATATTACAAAGCTGCAGTAGTCAAAACAATATGGTACTGGTATTAAGGCAGATACACACACAAATGAAACAGAAATTCACATTGATGTGGCCAGCTGATCTTCAACAGGCGTGCCAAGAATACATAATTGGGAAAGAATAGTCTCTTCAACAAATGATGTTGGGAAAACTAGACATTTATGTGCAAAAGAAAGAAATTGGACACTTATTTTATACAATACACAAAAATCAACTCAAAATGAATTAAACACTTAAATGTAAGACCTGAAACTGTAAACCTCCAAGAAGGACATGGTCATGACATTGGTCTTGGAATAATTTCATAGATATGCTACCAAAAGCACAAGCAACAAAAACAAAAATGAGTGGGACTATCAAAAGCTAAAAGGTTTCTGTACAGCAAACAATCAACAGAGTGAAAAGTCAAGTTTCAGAGTGGGAAAGAATATTTGCAAACTTGATATCTGATAAGGGGTTCATCTCCAAAATATATAAGGAACTCCTACAACTCAATACCAAAGTTAATATCCCAATTATAAAATGGGCTAAGGACTTGAGTAGACATTTATTTCTCCAAAGAAGATACACATATGGCCAATAAATGTATGAAAAACTGTTTAATGTCATTAATCTTCAGGGAAATGCAAATCAAAGCTACAATGAGATATCCCCTCACATCTGTTGAGATGGCTGTTATCAACCAAGCAGTATTGATTAGGATTTGTTGAAATTAGATCCCTTGCACACTCGTGGTGGGAATGCAAAACAGTGTGGCCACTATGGAAAACAATATGGAAGTTCCTCAAAACAACTAAAAATAGAACTATCATATAATCTAGCAATCCGATTTATGGCACTTATTTAAAACATTGAAATAAAGAATGAAAGAGATATTAACATTCCTATGTTCATTGTAGCCAAGTTTTACAATAGCAAGATGTAGAAACAAATGTCCAACAGATAAAGAAAATGTGTATGTATGTACCACAGAATACTATTCAGTCTTAAAAAATAAGGAAATCTTGCAATATGTGACAACATGGATGAGCCTTGATGACATTATGCTAAGTAAAATAGGGAAGTTACAGAAAGATACTGCGTAATTCCACTTATATGAGGTATCTAATCCAAATTCATAGAGTCAAAAAGTGGAATGATGGTTGTCACAGGCTGGGGGAAAGGGAAATGGGGATTTATTAATGGCATCAAGTTTCAGCAGGGTAAGTTCTGGATACAACATTGTACCCATAGTCAACAATAATGTATAGTACACTTAAAATTTTGTTAAAAATGGCACCTGGATGGCTCAGTTGGTTAAGCGTCCACTTTTGCCTCAGGTCATGATCCCAGGGTCCTGAGATTGAGCCCCATGTTGGGCTCTCTGCCCAGTGGGGAGCCTGCTTCTCCCTCTCCTTCTGCCTGCTGCTCCCCCTGCTTGTGCTCTCTCTGTCAAATAAATAAATAAAATTAAAAAAAAATAAAGTTTAAAATTTTGTCAAAAAAGTAGATTTCATGTGTTGTTACCACAATAAAAAATGAATAACTTAGGAATGAATGATATGGATATGAAAGAGATTTGAAATTATACAAAAATATTTGTACAAATCTGTTGTCACTAAATTTGAAAATCTAAAGGAAACTATGGAAGATTCTTTACAGAGTTAATATAATCATAATACCCTAACTTGATAAAGATGGCATTTTTTAAAGTCAGGGATAAATCTCACTTATTCCGAATGAGAAACGAACAAAAAGATATATTATAAATCTTGTGTATTGAAGGAAGAATTTATGCCAGAAACATAAGCATGAGTTTGGCATTAAGAAATGTATCATCAGGGGCGCCTGGGTGGCACAGCGGTTAAGCGTCTGCCTTCAGCTCAGGGCGTGATCCTGGCTTTATGGGATCCAGCCCCACATCAGGCTCCTCCGCTATGAGCCTGCTTCTTCCTCTCCCACTCCCCCTGCTTGTGTTCCCTCTCTCGCTGGCTGTCTCTATCTCTGTCAAATAAATAAATAAAATCTTAAAAAAAAAAAAAGAAATGTATCATCATATTCCACATCTAAAACTAATGATGCACTATAAGCTAACTAACTCAATTTGAATAAAATAAGTTAAAATTTAAAAAAATCATCATAATTCATCACAAAAACTTAAAGGAGAAAAAAATGAACATAAGAATACATGCCAAAAAGTTGTTAAAATTCACCAGCTATTCCTATTTTTAAAAATTTCATAGGAATACAAAAATGTTACATAAACATAATAAAGACCATTTACCAAAATCTAATAGCAAATGACGTTTTAATTACTGAAATAGTGAAGGTATTTACACTTAAAATCTATTTTCTTTGTCTTATTCTCCTAGTCAGTTTCAATTACTTCCAGCAGATTCTTTCCAACATGAGACTTTGTCCTGAAAGTTTAATTTTAAAAACTCACAGTCCCTAGAATTCTCTGGCACCTTCACACTTTTCAGTTTACCTCTTGCTTCTCCCCAAAATTGAAGTTTCAGAAACCCTTTCTGCCTCTCCCCCCCCCCCCAAGTTGGTTCACTATGCTTCCCAGAGTATCTGTTTGATAATTAGGGTTTTTCTTGTTCTGGGGTCCAGTTGACTTCTCATTACTCTTCTCTGATCTCTCTCTGACAGATACTAATACCACTTGAGTCTTGGAGCTGTCAGTAGTTTGTCTTCATCTGCACATACTTCGGGGTTTGAGAGATGCCTTCTCAGCTTTTTTTGTTGTTGTTGTTCATAGGTTTTGATTTTACCATCCTAGTGCTTTGTCTGACTTTATGGAATGATTTGAGGAGATTTTGAAAACCTAAAGTGCTGCTGCCACTTTCTGCAAATCTCCCCTCCTTTCTCATATTTAAATTTGTTTCCTAACTGTTAAAAAGCAGAATGCTACATCCTATGGTAAATAATTTTCTCCATCGTACTGTGATATGGAGCCTTACTCAAAACGTTTTTGTTTCTATTTTTGTTTTGTTTTTCAACCTAGAAAACCTGAACTCAAGTCCCAGTTTGGTTATTTGAAAAATTGTTATTTTTGTCATTTAATCTCTTTGAGCATCAGCTTCTTGTTTGCCAAGTGGAAATAACAATATCTATATGAGATTTGTTGATTGTTCAACAGCATTTCTAGAAATGTTTTGCAAAGGAAAAAGTTTGATGCAAATACAAAATATTGTTACTTCCTTCAGTGTTTCTCTTTTGACTGAGAACTTTTGCAGTATTTCCCCTTTCCCATGCATGTTTTTTTCCAAAAAGTTTTTTTTTTTAAAGATTTTATTTATTTATTCGACAGAGATAAGAGACAGCCGGCGAGAGAGGGAACACAAGCAGGGGGAGCGGGAGAGGAAGAAGCAGGCTCATAGCAGAGGAGCCTGATGTGGGGCTCGATCCCATAACGCTGGAATCACGCCCTGAGCCGAAGGCAGACGCTTAACCACTGTGCCACCCAGGCGCCCCAAAAAGTTGTTTTTTTTTTCAATTGAAGGAGAGTACAGTAAAGTTCTTACTATATCATCAGGAATATTTGACCCATCATAGAGGCTCAGTGAATTAGCCAGGCATGAAATTCTTTGCAGAAATGACAGTGCCTTCCCCAGATATCTTCATTCTGCTTTATTTGAAGTACATCAAATATAGTAAGCATTTATAATGCCCAAGATCCCACCAGAGCACTTCCTTTGAAGAGGTTATACATGTAATATGGACCCATCTCCAAACATAATGAATTTTTAAAGCATGATACTATTTATGTTGTACATACACTTATGTACACAAAACAATACCTTGTATTTTCTACCTAAAAATGGACGAAACTGATAATAATGGTTCCCAATAGGGAGGACTGGACAGAAGTGATGAAGAGGGATTTGGCCTTATATAATGTTCTTCACTTTTAAAAATAGCTTTATTGATGTATAATTAACATACTAAAGAAATTCATCCATTTAAAGCTTACAGTTCAGTGGTCTTAGAATATTTACAGATTGTGCAGCCATAGTCATAATCTAATTTTAGAACATTTTTATCACTCTAAAAAGAAAGCTGTGCTCAGTAGCAGTAACTCTCCATTCTCTCCCCTCAGTTTCTTCTATACTTTCTTTAGAATTTGCCTATTTTGGACATTAATATAGATGAAATCATACAATATGTGAACTTTTATGACTGGCTTTTTTCACTTGGCATCATGTTTTCAATGTTCCCCTATAGTATATAATGTATCAATACTACTTTCCTTTTCTTTTTATTGCTGAATAATGGTCCATCGTTAAGGCTATTGTAATTTTTAATTCACCACAAAGCTCTAGGTAAAACCACATTGCCTGACACTGAGCTCCTCACTTTTCTTCTTTGAAGATTCTTTTTTTTTCTTTTTAAGATTTTATTTAAATCATAGTTAGTTAACATATGATGAAGTATTAGTTTCAGGGGTAGAATTTAGTGGTTTATCACTTACATATAACACCCAGTGTTCATTACAATAGTGCCCTCCTAAATGCCCATCACCAATTTTACTTAATGCCCCCACCGACCTCTCCTTCAGCAACTCTTTGTTTGTTCCCTATTGTTAAGAGTCTCTTATGGTTTGCTTCTCTCTCTGTTTTTATCTTGCCTTATTTTTCCTCCCCTTTCCCTATGTTCATCAGTTTTGTTTCTTAAATTCCACATATGAGTGAGATCATATGATATTTGTCTTTCTCTGACTTACTTTGCTTAGCATAGTACCCTCTAGTTCCATCCATGTTGCTGCAAATGGGAAGATTTCATTCTTTTTGATGGCTGAGTAGTACTCCATTGTATGTATATACCACATCTTCTGTATCCATTCATCAGCTGATGGACATGTGGGTTCTTTTCATATTTTGGCTATTGTGGATAGTGCTGGTTATAAACACTGGGGTGCATGTGCCCCTTCAGATCACTACATTTGTATCCTTTGGATAAATACCTAGTAGTGCAATTGCTGGGTCACAGGGCAGCTCTAGTTTTAACTTTTTGAGGAACCTCCATACTGTTTTCCAGAGTGCCTGTACCAGTTTGCATTCCCACCAACAGTGTTCAAGGGTTCCCCTTTCTCCGCATCCTCGCTAACATCTGTTGTTTCCTGAGTTTTTAGTTTTAGCCATTCTGACTGGTGTGAGGTGGTATCTTGTGGTTTTGATTTGAATTTCCTGAATGATTCTTATTCTGCCCATTCTACCAGTTCCCTCTTCTTGTATAACTTCCTGACAAGTTTTTTTTCAGGAAATATTGATTTAAGAGTATAAGTATTACAAAGAGGAAAACAGTTTAATCTAGTTAAATTTAGGTGGAATCTTTGTAAAACATAAACTGGGCCCTCGTATCAGAGGTAGATTCTGAATAGGAATTACTAGGGTTTATAACTTGTGGAGATTGAGAGGGTGTGGGATGAGCAGGAAATACCCTATAATGTCCTAATTTGCTAATATGATATGTAAAAAAGGAAAACAGTGGTAACCTGGACTGATATTTATTGCATATTTTGTGCTGAGCAGAACTCTAAAAGTTTTACATACTAGTAATCTTCCTGATAATGCTGCAACATATTTATACAATTTATGGTTAAAAAAAAACTGATGCTTATAATATAAAAATAAGTGATCCAGACTCATAGTTAAGATGAGTAGATAGCAGTCCGACAACAAAAAGAAATAAAAGGTATCCAAATAGGCAAAGAAGAAGTCAAACTCTCCCTCTTTGCAGATGACATGATACTCTATATGGAAAACCCAAAAGACTCCAACCAAAAAAATTGCTAGAACTCATAGGAATTCAGCAAAGTGGCAGGATACAAAATCAATGCACACAAATCAGTTGCAGTTCTATACACTAATAATGAGACAGAAGAAAGAGAAATCAAGGAATAGATACTATTTACAATTGCACCAAAGCCATAAGATATCTAGGAATAAGCCTAACCAAAGAGGTAAAATGTCTGTACTCTGAAAACTATGGAATACTTATATAAAAAAATTGGGAAACAACGGTGGTGAGAGTGGCCATCACTGTCGTGTTCCTTAGGGGAAAAGCTCTCAGTTTTTCCCCATTGAAAATGATATTCACTGTGGGCTTTGGAAAACAGTATGGAGGTTCCTCAAAAAGTTAAAAATAGAGCTACCCTACAGTCCAGCAATTGCACTACTAGCTGTTTACCCCAAAGGATAAAAACGTCATCCAAGGTAGTCACCTGCACCCCGATGTTTATAGCAGCAATGTCCATAGTAGCAAAAGTATGGAAAGGGCCCAGATGTCCATCGACAGATGAATGGATAAAGAAGATGTGGTATATATAGACAATAGCATATTACTCAAACATCAAAAAAAGTGAAATCTTACCATTGGCAACAACGTGATGGAACTAGAGGGAATAGTGCTAGGCAAAATAAGTCAACAGAGAAAGACAATTATATGATTTCACTCATATGTGGAAATTAAGAAACAAAACAGAACATGGGGAAGGGAGGGAAAAATAAGACGAAATCAGAGAGGGAGACAAACCGTGAGACTCTTAACTATAGGAAACAAACTGAAGGTTGCTATAACGGGGGTGGGTGGGGGGATGGGGTAACTGGGTGATGGGCATTAATGAGGACACATGATGTAATTAGCACTAGGTGTTATATGCAACTGATGAATCACTAAACTCTACCTCTGAAACTAATAATACAGTATATGTTAATTAATTGAATTTTAATAAAATTAAATTTAAAAGAAAAGAGAGAAGAATATACTTTGGTCTAAGGAAAAAAAATTGAGGAAGACACAAAGAAATGGAAAAACATTCCATGCATTTGGATTGAAAGAATAAATGTTGTTAAAATATCTATGCTACTCAAAGCAATCTACACATTTAATGTAATCCCTATCAAAATAGCAGTAACATTTTTCAGAGAGCTAGAACAAACAATTCTAAAATTTGTATGGATGGGGCGCCTGGGTGGCTCAGTCGTTAAGCGTCTGCCTTTGGCTCATAACTCCCAGCGTTATGGGATCGAGCCCTGCATTGGGCTCCCTGCTCAGTGGGAAGCCTGCTTCTCCCTCTCCCACTCCCCCTGCTTGTGTTCCCTCTCTTGCTGCCTCTCTCTCTGTCAAACAAATAGATAAAATATTTTAAATAAATAAATAAAATAAAATTTTATGGAACCAGAAAAGAACCTGAATAGCCAAAGGAATGTTGAAAAAGAAAACCAAAGCTGGAGGCATCACAGTTCTGGATTTCAAGCTGTATCACAAAGCTGTAATCATCAGGAAAGTATGGTACTGGCACAAAAACAGACACGTAGATCAATGGAATAGAGTAGAGAATCCAGAAGTGGACTCTCAACTCTATGGTCAACTAATCTTCGACAAAGCAGGAAAGAATAGCCAACAGAAAAGAGACAGTCTTTTCAACAAATAATATTGGGAAAACTGGACAGCCACATGCAGAAGAATGAAACTGGACCACTTTCTTAAACCATACACAAAAATAGACTCAAAATGGAAGAAAGACCTAAATGTAAGCCCGGAATCCATCAAAATCCTAGAGGAGAACACAGGCAGCAACCTCTCTGGTCTCGGCCACAGCAACTTTTTGCTAGACACTTCTCCAAAGGCAAGAGAATCAAAAGCAAAAATGAACTACTGGGAGTTCATCAAGATAAAAAGCTTTTGCACAGCAAAGGAAACAGTTAACAAAACTAAAAGGCAACCCACGGAATGGGAGAAGATATTTGCAAATGACATATCAGATAAATGGCTAGTATACAAAATCTAAAAAAACAAAAAAACAGAAAAAAACAAAACACTTCTCAAACTCAACACCCAAAAAGCAAAAAATCTAGTCAAGAAATGGCCAGAAGACATAAATAGACACTTCTCCAAAGAAGACATCCAAATGGGTAACAGACACATGAAAAAGTGCTCAACATCACTCAGCATCAGGGAAATACAAATCAAAACCACAATGAGAGACTACCTCACACCAGTCAGAATGGCTAAAACTAAAAACTCAGGAAACAACAGATGTTGGCGAGGATGTGGAGAAAGAGGAACCCTCAAACACTGTTGGTGGGAATGCAAACTGGTACAGGCACTCTGGAAAACAGTATGGAGGTTCCTCAAAAAGTTAAAACTAGAGCTGCCCTGTGACCCAGCAATTGCACTACTAGGTATTTATCCAAAGGATACAAATGTAGTGATCTGAAGGGGCACATGCACCCCAGTGTTTATAACCAGCACTATCCACAATAGCCAAAATATGAAAAGAACCCACATGTCCATCAGCTGATGAATGGATACAGAAGATGTGGTATATACATACAATGGAGTACTACTCAGCCATCAGAAAGAATGAAGTCTTCCCATTTGCAACAACATGGATGGAACTAGAGGGTATTATGCTAAGCAAAGTAAGTCAGAGAAAGACAAATATCATATGATCTCACTCATGTGGAATTTAAGGAACAAAACTGATGAACATAGGGGAAGAGGAGGAAAAATAAGGTAAGATAAAAACAGAGAGGGAGGCAAACCATAAGAGACTCGTAACAATAGGGAACAAATTGGACACCTGGGTAGCTCAGTTGATTAAGTGTCTTCCTTCAGCTCAGGTCATGATTTCAGGGTCCTGGGATGCAGTCCCACATCGGGCTCCCTGCTCTGCAGGGAGTTTCCTTCTCCCTCTGACCCCTGCTTCTCCCTCTGACCCTCCCCACTCCCCCACTCAGCTTGTGCTGTCTCTCACTCTCTCTCTCTCAAATAAATAAAATCTTTTTAAAAAAAGCAATAGGGAACAAACTGAGTTGTTGGAGGGGAGGTGGGTGGGGGCATTGAGTAAAATTGGTGATGGGCATTTAGGAGGGCACTTGATTAAATGAGCACTGAGTGTTATATGCAAGTGATGAATCACTAAATTCTACCTCTGAAACTAATACTACATTCTATGTTAACTAACTTGAATTTAAATAAGATCTAAAAGAAAAAATAAAAGCCTCCACAGCAAAGGAAACCATCAACAAAATGAAAAGGCAACTATTGAATGGAAGAAAATATTTGCAAATCGTGTATTTAATAATATCCAAAATATATAAAGAACTCCTACAACTAAATAGCAATAAAACAATCCAATTAAAAAATGGGCAGAGCATATGAATAAACATTTTTCCCAAGAAGACATACCAGATGGTGAACAGGTCCATGGAAAGGAACTCAGTATCACTAATCATCAGGGAAATGCAAGTCAAAGCTACAATGAAATATCACCCTACACCTGTTAGAATGGTTATTATAAAAAAGACACAAAGTAACAAGTGTTGGCTAGGATGTGGACAGAAGGGAACCCTTGTGCAGTGTTGGGGGAAGTGTAAATCGCAGCCGTATGAAAAGCACTATGGAGTTTCCTCAAAAAATTGAAAATTGAACTATGATATGATTTAGTAATTCCACTACTGACTATCCAAAGGAAACCAAAACACTAAATTGAAAAGATATCTGGACCTCCATATTCATGCAGCATTATTTACAATAGCCAAGACATGGAAGCAACCTAGGTGTTTATCATTGGATGAATGGATAAAGAAAATGGATAAAGAAAATCTAATAATATATCTATTATATATAATGGAATATTATACATAATATATATACAATATTAACCAATAAAAAAGGAAATCTTGCCATTTATAACAACATGGATGGATCATGAAAGAATTCTGATAAGTAAAATAAGTCACTAGAGAAAGACCAATATCATATGGTCTCAACTGTATGTGGAATCTAAAAACAAGCAAAAAGCAAAAATATCTCCTAGATACAGAGAACAAATAAGTTGCCAGAGGCAGGGGATGAGAGGGTTGGTGACATGGGTGAAGGTGGCCAAAAAGTACAGATTTTCAGTTAGAATAAATAAGTCCTGGGGATATAATATATAGCATGATGACTAATTAATACTGTATTATGTATTTGAAAATTGCTAAGAGAGTAGAACTTAAAAGTTCTCATCGTAAAAAAAAAATTATAACTGTGTGGTGATGGATGTTAAGTAGACTTACTGTGGTAACCATTTCACAATATTTGCAAATATGAATCATTATGTTGTGCACCTGAAAATGTTATATGTCAATTATATTTCAATAAAAATAAGCTTAAAAAATGAAGTTTGAACATACAAAAAGCTAAATTTTTATCAAACTAATTTCATACTTTGTCTTTGTTGTGGGCATTATTACATTCATGTGAGGTTATGATGATGTGATCTGGGTTTTTAGTAAATTATTTTTTAAAAAACTTCTTTACCCTCTCACTGCCCCAGAGAATGTGGTGGAGTCTGATTCCAGGCAACAAGGATATTATCACAAGCAGTCCAGGAACACGAGAGGATGTTGGGTCAGGTCTGAGGAGAGAAATGGCCTATCCAAGTCCACCAACAGGGCATGACCCCTGGACTCCAGGAGCATTAATACATATCTGCAGCATCCAAATTTTTCTTTTCCACATTGTAATTTCCCTTTGCCCCAAAATCTGGATAAAAATGTAGAGCCTGGGTGCGGCTGTACTTTGAGGAATTAAGGGAAGGGCCTGGGTCTCTGCTGCCCTGAGGCAGCAAAGAAAGGACGATAGCTGCGTAGGAAAGACAGGTAAAAGATAGCAGTAAGTCATCATCAGAGGTTTTAGGGGAGCAGGTGGCTGGTGACTGCTGACACAAAGGATTGGAACATGCAAGCATTCATCAGAATCAGATGAAAAGGTATACTTCCCTCCTTACTACCCATAGTCCATAGTGTCTCGTGTTTCATTCCCCCTTCTGATTACCCCCCCTTTCTTTATCCCTTTCTTCCCCTACCGATCATCCTAGTTCTTATGTTCCATAGATGTCGGGCTCCAAGCTCAGTGAAGAGTCTGCTTAGGATTCTCTCTCCCTCCCTCTCTTCTGCTCCCCCCTCTCTAAAATGAATAAAATTTAAAAAAATGTTCAGTATCAATATTGTATCAGAGTAAGATTTTGGTTGTGTTAAGGAGTAGCAAGATACATTCTGCCAAGGGAATGAATCTGGCCCTGTATTTTAATGTTAGCCCCAGTTAATTACTCACATGATAGATATTTATTAAGCATTTACAATGCTGAGTCCAAAGCACTGAATAGGATGACAACCTGCTAATCCATGATGTCAGGATATAATAGGAGAAAAGACATTTTCGTCAATAGTAATTACACAATTTGGGAACTCATAATAGAGGTCAATTAGGGACATACTGAGTGCCTTTCCCATCACTTTTTACCACAGGAAAAGGCCCATGAGGGAGTGGAGAATGGAGATTGAGTCATACCTGAGGAGTAATGCAGGTTCCACCACTGACCAGTTCTGCTTTGCTTCCTCATGAGCAAGATGGAGGTTTCATAGGGAAGTTGGGAGGATTAAGTTGTGAAAATGAATGCAAAGTATTTAACATAGTTCCTACCACAGAATGAATAACATTAATATTATACTTCTTTTGTGCTTCTTCACAGAGAAGTATCTACCACCTCTAAGCTCCGTTACTTATAATTGGAGAGATTCCTTCTGATGTCAGTCAACAGGTTATTAATTTCAATAAATTAAAAAAATAGAAGAGACAAAATTTTAGTTTTATACATATACTTAGCACTGTCATAGGTTGGGGTCTGTATATTGTTATAAAATAAGCAAAAATACAGTTTTCTCAGTCTAGGTGATGTTCATCAGACATGAGACATTTGGAGATCTGAAATTCATCCCATGAAGATTAGTAAAGAGTAAAGGCTATGAAAGCTGCTGTAGAAGAAAAATAAATGAAACCTTTTGGGTGAAGGGGAGTCTGGCTATAGGAGGGTCTTGGAAATACTGGGAAGTAATAAATTGGATATACATACATCATATTAAACACCTGCCAGATTTGAAAAGGTGAATGATTTAGCACTTGCCCCTTGACTTTGGGATAATCAGGGTCTTCTGGCTTCCCAGGTATAGTACATCCCACAGAGTCCCAGAACAAAATGGACTCAATAAGTATGCCAAGTGGAATCTGAAGAGATGTATAATCTGAATAGGGTTTTATTTATTTTTGGATTTAAACACTCATTTCATGAATGTACATTATGTGATAATATAATATCACATAAACAAATGTCATAATAGGTAGTGGTTACTTACAAAGTTAAAGTATTAAATGCAGGTAAATGTGGTGTAGTATATGTCAAACAACTTAGATGAAAGATGGCATGTGCTAGCGAAGTTTCTGGTGAATGGAAAAATCGGCCCAAGACAAAGATACTGATGTCTACAGATGCATGTGAAAAGTTCAAATGAATTGTGGAAAACAAAAAGTTAAATATTTAATATATTAAATAAATAAAACCTTAATTACTAAAATGAATAATAAAAGTGGATGAATCCCTCCTCCTACATTAGTATATTTTTATAGACTTTGTATTTCTATTCAGAGCCAGTGGAGCCATCAATTCCCACTTCACCTTTACTTCCCTGTGCTTCTCATTCCCACTCAGTGCTTGAGATGTTTGATATTTTGGCTTCTTCCTCCCACTACTTCTCTTATGGCTCTGATTCTTCCTCTTCCTCTTCTTCCTCTTCCTCCTCTTCTTCCTCTTCTTCTTCCTCTTCCTCTTCCTCTTCTTGCGGAACCTCATCCGCTGCCTCTTCTGGAGCAGCCTGTGCTCCTGGGGGCTTTACTGCAGCAACTTCTGGACCCTTTTCTGTGGGCTCTGGAGGAGCCTTAGAACGTTTATACATGATGACACAAATAATTATCAATATTAATATTATGGGCAAAAGTACCAAAAACAATATGATCAAAGGGTCTAAGTAACTATCTTCATGTTTGAAAATATTGCCAGTGTTTTCAGTTTCCTGTTTTACAAGAGGAGAGCCACTGTCCACACTACCCCCTGTTCCTACAGTTGTGCAGTCAGGTGGGGCATAGCCAGCCTCACAATGGCAGTGCTTTAAATTGTTGCAAACTCCTCTCCCATTACACATTCCTTTTGGATCACAATCGTAGTTAAGCACAGCATGATCAATGCACGAGTTATTCATACAGATTTTTTCTGGGGCACAAAGCGTGCCAGTTTGCACATAACCATCATCAGGGATATCAGTAAGGTTGTGGACATCCGAGCTCCAGCACCAGTCATCCACATGAGGAATTTGGATCATTGTTTGCATGGCTTTTACCGATGGTACCAGTTTAACATTTGTGCATATAATTTTCCCACAATAAATATTTTCACCTGCACACTTAACATATTCCTGGTTACTTCGAGTGGGAAGTCCACAGTTTCCAAACCGGTCCCCTCTAGTGTTCATGGAAATATAACAGTCTTCTGGAGCAGATCTTGCAGGGTACCCAAAAACATTTATACATTGAATATCAGGGGTCTTGCACACACCCTGAATGCAATAGTAAACTCTTTGACAAGGTGTACCATCTTGCTTGTATGTGTCAGTGGGACATTTCTCAGAGGTACCATCACAATATTCTGGGAGGTCACACTCTCCAGAAGCAGAGCGACACATGAATCCCTTTACCATATATTCACACGTTTGATTACAGCAGGATCCAGAACTACACTTTGCGTTTTCCTTCAGCCTACATGTTTGGTCACAGCATGGGTTACCACCACAGTCGGGTCCACAGTCACACTCCTCATTCTGCTCCAACACGCCATTTCCACAGGTGGCTTGCCTACGCAGGCGACCTTTGGGCCGAGGCTTGTTAAATAGGCAGGCCCCTTTGTGTTCCCGGAGGAACTGGTAAAAGTGGTCAGAGCTGCAGTTGCTGAAGCCACTTTCTTTAGTGATATTCTCATGCATGAGGCAAAAGCGTCTATCTTTACAAATGCAGGCCGAGTGGTCGTGCTGAATACCCAAGTTGTGCCCAAGCTCGTGGACCATGAGCGCTGCAAACAGGAGGACATCGTCATGATGGAAGGATTCAACAGCTGCTGCAAAGCCTCTTGAACAGGCACCATTGAGAAACGCCTGTCCCACATCCTCTCCAGGATGATGTCCCACGATCATATGGGCAACATCGTGCTTCACACGATGGAAGAGCTTCTCCTGTCGCCAGCTATTGAAATTCCTGAGTGTAACTCGCAAGTCCGCTGGGACTTCTATGAGGTCCCCCTCGGTCCAAATCTCCATTCCAGCCAGCACCAGCTCGGTGTTTATTCCCCTAGTGAAGATGTTGGCCAGAGCGGTGATGTCCATTACTCTCTGGACTGTCTCATTGACGTTACTGCCCCACATTTGGAACCGCTGGTTGTTGACCACGACGAACATCTCCACGTACTTGGTGTGTGACCAAAAGGAGGACAGTGCCTGTAGACTGCGAGGCTTCCTGCTCCCTTGTTGCCGGCTGGTGGACACCGCTTGGCTGCCTTTGGAAGTGACACTACAGGAGACTCGAGCTTGGTGTGCCATGGTGTACAACACATGTTCAAACCGTTTTGAAGTGTCCATGGGCTCAATGCCATAGGGTTTCCCCTCCTTAATCAGGAAGCCCCTGAGGCCTGAACAGGTGTTGAGAGAAACAAAAGAACCTGGGACTCCTTCTATGTAGCCTTCATAGTGACAGTCATGGGAGACGAAAGGCATTTCTTGCCCCAGGACACCATTGTGGTAGCTGAAGACTGGAAAGTTATTCACAAAATAGTCTCTCTTCACCCTCAGGTGAATCACCTGTTTCTGGCCCTGCATTAATAGCGTATAGGATGCCTTTTCCCCTGGGTCTTCCCTTCCCTTGACCGTCAGACTCTTGGGGATGACTGTTTCATAAGAAGAGTAATATACAGAGCGAGGGTCACAGTTCAAGCTTGGCAGGAAAATCAGTATCAACACTAGCATGATCCCCAACCTGACACACGAAGGTCCTGGTGCTGCTAGTGCCCGCCTTGAGCCCTTCCTTCGTGAAGCCCAAGTCTGAAGCACTCTGCCAGCCTCATAGGTAACCACTTGGTATTTCTGTAGAGAGGACAAGGAGGAGGCAGAGTGTCTCAAAGCAGCCTCCACTGACATGGCCATTGTGAATCAGTTGATGGTGTGTGGCTGGTGTCCATCAGCAGCAGCTCTCCCTGACACACAGACCTTCAGGCATGAGCTCCAGATCTATGCTGGCTGCATAAAGGACGGCTACTGCCTGCCCGTGAGAGTCATAGCCTCTGGCTGTGTCCTTTCCAGTCTCTCTGATGTGTTATCCTTCAGATAGTGTCCTTTCTATGTGAGTTCCTTCCACAGCATCAGCTTCAGTGCTCCTTGGCTAAAGTCCTTTTGACATCATGGACTGATGTAATCTTGAAGGACTGCAAACGCTAAAACGCAAGACCCTACCTTGAGAGTGGAAACAAAACCTCCATGCCTTCTCAACTGTGCCACGTGGAATGCCCCACCCCCATCCCTCCTGTCGTCCGTTGCTTGGCTAACTCCCAAGTGTTCCAGACCAGGAGGCTTAGACATCTTTGGAGGGTACACTCTGTTGCTTGATTCCCCTCCTTTAAAACTCCTGCTCTGGGGCGCCTGGGTGGTGCAGTCGTTAAGCGTTAAGCGTCTGCCTTCGATTCAGGGCGTGATCCTAGCGTTCTAGGATCGAGCCCCACATCAGGCTCCTCCGCTGGGAGCCTGCTTCTTCCTCTCCCGCTCCTCCTGCTTGTGTTCCCTCTCTTGACGGCTGTCTCTCTCTGTCACATAAATGAATAAAATCTTTTTAAAAAATAAAATAAAATAATAAAACTCCTGCTCTGTAACACATGGACATCATAACACGGATTGTTCTTTATCCCTGGATGGCATTATAGTGATATGCACATCTCACAGGCCAGTCTGTTAGATAAGGCAAATGGAGTGGCAGCCCTGTGCCACAAGATAGACTCGAATGGATGGTGACTCATGGGGCAAGGTCAATACCCCTATGTTTTAACATCATCAGAGTTCGGTCTCTCAATTTCTGTTTATAACACTGTCCAAACCTGTGTATGGGGATGCCGATAGAGCGGCCTCCTCTTATGCGTGAGTATCATGGGCATGTTGGTGGGTGAGTCTGGGCCCACACTCTTCTCAGGATGGCCCTGACCTCCTGGTGTGCTAAGATGATGCCCGTTGTAAACTAGGTATCCTAAAAGTCTCTCCGTGTTAGAATACGGCCTCCATGTATTCGGTGACTACTTCTGTCTGTTCATCTTTATACCGTCAGGTCTAGAAGAGTGCTTGTCCAAGAGTAGATGAACAAGAATCATTATCGAGTGAAGAAATGACTCCCAGGTTATGAGTGCTGTGATGTCTTATCTGTTGTATGTTATTTGTTTGTACTTGCTTGATGCCTGCCCTGAAAGGCTAAAAATGTCTTCAGGAAAACCCACAACCATGCTGACTAATGGCGCATTTGTGATCTCGATATGTACCTCTTCCTACATTTAGCCAGCAGTCCACTCTCCTGATTTCTTCTGGCCTCACCTTTGGCTGAGAAAAACAGAAGCAATCCAAAGAGTACTTCCATATGTAGGTGCCAGGTGAGCCCACCTGTATCTAGATTTTCCTCCTGCTGTAGTGGATAAGTTGTGCATGCTCCAATCTAAGGCCAGTCCCTCTGCTTGTATGTCTCCTTCCCTTTCAGTTTCTCGTGGACTTTGTTTGCTTTTCCAGTTGTCCCTTCCCTTTTCCATCTTTTTTTTTTAAAGATTTTATTTATTTATTTGACAGAGATAGAGACAGCCAGCAGAGAGGGAACACAAGCAGGGGGAGTGGCAGAGGAAGAAGCAGGCTCCTAGCGGAGGAGCCCGATGTGGGGCTCGATCCCATAACGCCGGGATCACGCCCTGAGCCGAAGGCAGACGCTTAACCGCTGTGCCACCCAGGCGCCCCTTCCCTTTTCCATCTTAAACATCTGTTTGTCTGTTAGATCCAGTCTCATTATATACAGTAATATCTCACCTTTATGAAACCATCCTTTTCAGCCCATATCACTCTCCAGTCACATGCGGTTTCTCTTCTCTGTTTCATAATGAAACCCTTTGAAAGTGTATAAACATTCTTGTTCCAGTCCGCATCACTACTTTTTTCTTTTCTGAAATGTTTAACTTTGAATCACAGCAGAAACACACAACATGCGTAAAACAGAAATGTATTTTACAGTGAATTATTAGAGAACAGCTGAGCCAGACCCAAAAGGACAAATATTTTATGATCTCATTTATTTTTAAAATGTTTTTATTTAAGTGCAATTTAATTAACATATAGTGTATTATTAGTTTCAGAGGTAGAATTTAGGGATTCATCAGTTGCATATAACACCCAGGGCTCTTTCCATCAAGTACCCTCCTTAGTGGCCATCACTCAGTTACCCCATTCCCCCTACCTCCACTCCAGCAACCCTCAGTTTGATTCCTATGGTTAAGAGTCTCTTATGGTTTGTCTCCCTCTCTGTTTCCATCTTATTGTATTTCTCCTTCCCTTCTTCTCTGTTTATCTGTTTTGTTTCTTTGACTCCACGTGAGTAAAATCATATGATATTTGTCTTTCTCTGTCTTATTTCGCTTAGCATAATACCCTCTAGTTCCACCCAAATCATTGCAAATATCAGGATTTCATTCTTTTCTTATGGCTGAGTAATATTCCACTATATATCTATATCTGTATCTATCTATATCTATATCTACATATATCTCTCATCTTCTTTATTCATTCATCTGTTGATGGACATCTGGGATTCTTTCCATTTTTTGGCTATTGTGGACATCAGTGCTATAAACACTGGGGTGCATGTGCCCCTTCAGATAACTAATTTGTATCCTTTGGATAAATACCTAGTAGTGCAATTGCTGGGTCATAGGGCAGCTCTATTTTTAACTTTCTGAGCAATCTCCATACTGTTTTCCAGAGTGCCTGTACCAGTTTGCATTCCCAGCAACAGTGTTCGAAGGTTCCCCTTTCTCCGCATCCTCACCAACATCTGTTGTTTCCTGAGTATTAACTTTAGCCATTCTGACTGGTGTGAGGTGGTCTCTCATTGTGGTTTTGATGCGTATTCCGCCGATGCTGAGTGATGTTGAGCATTTTTTCATGTGTCGTTTAGCCATTTGCATGTCTTCTTTGGAGAAATGTCTATTCATGCCTTCTGCTCATTTCTTGACTGGGTTTTTTTTTTATTATGTTCAGCTAGCCAACATATAGTACATCATAAGTTTTTGTTGTATAGTTCAACGATTCATTAGTTACATGTAATACCCAGTGCTCACCCCAACACGTGCCCTCCTTAATACCCCTCACTTGGTCACCCCATCCCTCCACCCCTCCCTTCTGTAACCCTCAGTTTGTTTCCCAGAGTCCATAGTCTCTCATGGTTTGTGTCCCTCTCTGATTTCTTCCCATTCAGTTTCCCTCCCTTCCCCTGTGGTCCTCTGCTCTATTCCTTATGTTCCACATATGAGTGAAACCATATGATAATTGTCTTTCTCTGCTTGACTGACTCTACTTAGCATAATTCCCTCCAGTTCCATCCATGTCGATGCAAATGATGAGTATTCATCCTTTCTGATGGGTGAGTAATATTCCATTGTATATACGGACCACATCTTCTTTATCTATTTTTCTGTTGAAGGGCATCTCGGTTCCTTCCACACTTTGGCTGTTGTGGACATTGCTGCTATGAACGTTGGGGTGCAGGTACCCCTTCTTTTTACTGCATCTGTATCATTGGGGTTAAATACCTAGTAGCAGATTGTTTGTTTTTTTAAGTGTTGAGTTTGAGAAGTTCTTTATAGATTTTGGATACTAGCCCTTCATCTGATATGTCATTTGTAAATATCTTCTCCCATTCTGTAGGTTGCCTTTTAGTTTTGTTGACCATTTCCTTTGCTGTGCAAAACTTTTCTATCTTGATCGAGTCCCAATAGTTCACTTTTGCTTTTGTGTCCCTTGCCTTTGAAGGCGTGTCGAAGAAGAAGTTGCTGCAGCCGAGGTCCGAGAGGTTGCTGCCTGTGTTCTCCTCTAGGATTTTGGTGGACTCCTGTCTCACTTTTAGGTCTTTCATCCATTTTGAGTTTATTCTTGTGTATGGTTTAAGAACGTGGTCCGGTTTCATTCTTCGGCATGTGGCTGTCCAGTGTGAGTTATGCATCAATGAAGCTATTGTTGGAAGTCAATAAATGTTGAACCACCCTGCAGCCCAGGAGTAAATCCCACTTGGTTGTGGTGAATAATCCTTTTAATGTACTCTTAGATCCTATTAGCTAGTATCTTGGAGCGAATTTTTGCATCCATGTTCATCAGGGATATTGCTCTGTAATTCTGCTCTTTGGTGGGGTCTTTGTCTGCTTTGGGATCAAGGTAATGCTGGCGTCACGGAATGAGTTTGGAAGTTTTCCTTCCATTTCGATTTTTTGAAACAGCTTCAGAAGAATAGAAATTAATTCTTCTTTAAATGTTTGGTAGAAGTCCACTGGGAGGCAGGGCATTTGGCCCTGGCTCTTGTTCGTTGGGAGGTTTTTGATTACTGCTTCAGTTTGTTTGCTGGCTATGGGTCTGTTCAGGTTTTCTATTTCTTTTTGTTTCAGTTTTGGTAGTTTATATGTTTCTAGGAATACATCCATTTCTTCCAGATTGCTAATTTGTTGCCGTATAATTGCTCATAATATTCTCTTGTAATTGTTTGTGTTTCTTTGTTGTTGGTTGTGATTTCTCCTCTTTCATTCATGATTTTGTTTATTTGGTTCTTTTTTCTTTATGCTAAGGCTGGCTAGCGGTTTATCGATCTCATTAATTCTTTCAAAGAACCAGCTTCTAGTTTCCTTGTGATCTGTTCTTTACTGTTTGGGTTTTTTTTTTAATTTCTATGTCATTGATTTCTGCTCTAATCTTTATTATTGCTCTTCTCCTGCTGGATTTAGGCTTTATTTGCTGTTCTTTTTCCAGCTCCTTTAGGTGTAAGGTTAGGTTGTGTATTTGAGACTTTTCTTGTTTCTTGAGAAAGGTTTATATTGTTATGTACTTCGCTCTTCAGACTGCCTCTGGTGCATCCCAAAGGTTCTGAACTGTTATGTTTTCATTTTCATTTGTTTCCATGTATTTTTTAAATTCTTCTTTAATTTCCCGGTTGACCCATTCATTCTTTGGTAAGATGCTCTTTCACCTCCATGTATTTGTGTTCCTTCCCACTCTCCTCTTGTGATTGAGTTCCAGTTTCAAAGCATTGTGGTCTGAAAACATGCATGGTATGATCTCACTCTTTTTGTACCACTTGAGACCTGATCTGTGTGACCCATTGTGTGATCTATTCTGGAGAATATTCCATGTGCACTTGAGAAGAATGTGTATTCTGTTGCTTTAGGATGAAATGCTCTGAATAGGTCTGTGAAGGCCATCTGGTGCAGTGTGTCATTCAAAGCCCTTGTTTCCTTGTTTATCTTCTGCTTAGATGATCTGTCCGTTGCTGTGAGTAGGGTGTTAAAGTCCCCTACTATGATTGTACTATTATCAGTGTGTTTCCTTAATTTTGTTATTAATTGGTTTATATAGTTGGCCGCTCCCAACTTAGGGGCATAAATATTTACAGTTGTTGGATCTTCTAGTTGGATAGACCCTTTCATTATGATATAGTGTCCTTCTTTGTCTCTTATTACAGCCTTTGGTTTAAAATCTAGTTTGTCTGGGGCGCCTGGGTGGCACAGCGGTTAGGCGTCTGCCTTCGGCTCAGGGCGTGATCCCGGCGTTATGGGATCGAGCCCCACATCGCGCTCCTCCGCTATGAGCCTGCTTCTTCCTCTCCCACTCACCCTGCTTGTGTTCCATCTCTTGCTGGCTGTCTCTATCCTGTGGAATAAATAAATAAAATCTTAAAAAACATAAATAAAATCTAGTTTGTCTGATATAAAGATTGCTACTCCAGCTTTCTTTTGATGTCCATTAGCATAAAAAATGGTTCTCCACCCCCTCACTTTCAATCTGGAGGTGACTTTGGGTCTAAAATGAGTCTCTTGTAGACAGCATATCGATGGGTCTTGTTTTTTTATCCAATCTGATACTGTGTGTCTTTTGATTGGAGCATTCAGTCCATTTACATTCAGAGTAATTATTGAAAGATATTAAGTGCCATTGTATTTCCTGTAAAATCGCTGTTTCTATAGATTGTCTCTGTTGCTTCCTGATCTTTGTTACTTTTAGGCTCTCTCTTCACTCAAAGGATGCCCTTTAATATTTCTTGCAGGGCTGGTGTGGCGTTTAGGAATTCCTTTAGATTTTGTTTGTCCTGGAAACTCTTAATCTTGCCTTCTATTCTGAGTGACACCCTTGCTGGATAAAGGATTCTTGACTGCATCTTTTTCCCATTTAGCACATCGAATATATCATGCCTGTCCTTTCTGGCCTGCCAGGTCTCTGTGGACGGGTCTGCTGCCAGCCTTATGTTTCTACCCTTGTAGGTTACAGACCTTCTGTCCTGAGCTGCTTTCAAGATTTTCTCTTTATCTCTGAAATTTGCAAGCTTCACTATCATATGTCGAGATGTTGACCTATTTTTATTGATTTTCAGGGGGTTTCTGTGTGCCTCCAGGACTTGAATGCCTCTTTCCTTCCCCAGATTAGGGGAGTGCTCAGCTATAATTAGTTCAAATAGACCTCTGCACCCCTCTTCATCTTCTGGGACCCCTATTATTCGAATATTATTTCACCTTATGGTATCACTGATTTCTCAATGTCTCCCTTCATCATCCAGTAGTTGTTTTACTCTCTCTTTCTCAGCTTCCCTGTTTTCCATCGTTTTCTCTTGTGTATCACTGACTCTCTCTTCTGCCTCATATATCCAAGCTGTTGAGCCTCCAATTTTGACTGCATCTCTGTAATCGCATTTTTAATTTTCACCTAATTAGATTTTAGCTCTTTTGTTTCTACAGTAATGTTTCTCTAGTATCTTCTATGCTTTTTTTTCCAAGCATATTTTTTTATAATTGTTTTGAATTCTAGTTGTGACATCTTACTTATATCCATATTGATTAAATCCCTGGCAGTGAGTAGTACTTCCTCCTGTTCTTTCTTTCGGTGTGTCTTTCTCCATCTCATCATTATGTCCAGACAAGAATAGAAGAAAGAGAGAAAAGACAAAAATAACAACAACACCGAAAAATACAAACAAAACTAACCAGAAGAAAACAGAAACAGGGGCGCCTGGGTAGCACAGTCGTTAAGCTTCTGCCTTCGGCTCAGGGAGCGATCCCGGCGTTCCGGGATGGAGTCCCACATAGGGCTTCTCCGCTGGGAGCCTGCTTCTTCCTTTCCCACTCCCCCTGATGTGTTCCGTCTCTCGCTGGCTGTCTCTCTGTCACATAAATAAATAAAATATCTTTAAAAAAATAGAAAACAGAAACAAACAAAAATGAGAAGAAATCAAACAAGAAGTAAAAGAGAACAAAACAATCTTATTTTACTTGTCTTTTAAAGTAGATCCTGAGTGTATTTTGGTTTGTTTGTTAAAAGAAACTAGATCTCAAAATAAGAAAGAATGAAAAACTTCTATGTATAAACATATGATAAATATAATATCTAATTTATATATAAATATATATAAACTTTTATATAAATATAATAATAATACAAAAATACAATAAAATAAAATAGAAGGAAAAATAAAGTATGTATATATTAAAATTTTTGTAAGAACAAAAAGAATTAAAAAAATAAGAAAATACCTGAAAAAAATAAAACTGGACGACTAAAAAAATAATAAAAAAACCCACACGAATGCTATATACCGTTTTTCCCAAAAGCTGAAGTTTTGCAGTTCTCTATGATCGGTAACCTTGGTGCTAGCGAGTTGTTCCAGCTGGTCTTCCAGAAGAGGGGTCTGTTGCGGTGATTCTCAGGTGTCTTGCCAGATGGAATTGCACTCCCCTTATCAAGGGACGGGTTCAGTGCAGGCAGCTCCAGATTGCACTTTGCTGCACACTGTTTTGTTCTCTGAAGGCTTTCAGCACTGATGGGGTGGAGGGGTATGGATATGGCCGTGCCCCAATCTCTAGTCCACCCCCCCCCCACTCTTCAGGGAGCCCACACAGAAATGCAGTCAATCACTCTTGTCTCCCTGGTTTCCGACCATCCTCTTTGTGACCGGGCTTGTGACCGAGTTTTTTTTTTATCTCAGCCACCCCACCTGGTTGCGAGTCTCCAAACTTTACAGACTCCTGGGGTGCGGACCCAAGCCGATCCTTCCAGGGGAGCGAGAGGTTGTCTCGCTGTGCTTCTGTGTTTTGCTGGCCCCTGCCCAGAGAGCAGTCGTGCGACCATGCAGCAATTCACAGTTCATGGCAACAGGGAGCAGAAAGCTGGCTCCTAGACTTGCTGTTTTCAGCTGGCTTCCGGTCTGTGATGCCTGGAAACTCTGCCACACTCTGGCACACACACACACCCCTTCTTCTTGTGACCCTGGGGATCCTGGGGCCACACTATCCCACATGGGATTCCATCCCACTTTGCCCCCTGGGCATCTTTAAGCCAGGGACGTCCCCCACTGTAGCAGACTTCTAAAAGTTCCAATTTTGTGCTCCCAAGCTCCCTCCCCTCCGCCCTATCTTCCCATATATTGCCCCAGATTCACGTCTCCACACCTCCTACCTTCCAAAAAGTGGTCACTTTTCTATTTGTAGAATTGTAGCAATTCTTTTCTCAGATCGCCAACTGATCTTGCAGGTGTTCAGAATGATTTGGTAACTATCTAGCTGAATTCCAGGGACCGGACGAAATTAGGATCCCGTACTCCCGCGCCATCCTAACTCCTCCTCTGTGATTTCATTTAGATGAGGTTCCTCAAAAGTCAAGTTCATAGAGAGAGAAGATAGAATAGAGTTGACCAGGAGCTGGGGAAAAGAGTAACGGGGAGTTGTTATTGTCTAGTGGGTACAGAGTTTCAGTTTTGGGGTGATGACAAGTTCTGGAAATGGATGGTGGTGAAGGCTGCACAACAGTGTGAATATACTTAATGCCACCAAACTGTACACTTAAAAAATGGTTATGATGGTTAATTTTATGTTATGTATATTTTACTGAGGGTGGGAAACAATTGTGTAGATACAACCCCAGTGAAGTAATCAACAGTTTTAGCTCCACAGAAGTCACCCATGTGCCATTGCCAATCGGAAATCCTCCTACCTCAGAGATAATCATGATCCTGTCTCTTATGGTAACTACTTTCTCACTTCTTAAAAAATTTGTTTTGCTTCCTAAATATGCATCCCAGTGTAATTGTGTAATCTTATTTTACTTGTCTTTTAATAACACCTTTATTGAGATACAATTCACATGCCATGATATTCTTCGTTTAAAGAGTCCAGTTCAGGGGCCCCTGGGTGGCTCAGTCGGTTAAGCACCCGCCTTTGGCTCAGGTCACGATCCCAGGGTCCCGGGATCGAGCCCCGCATCCAGCTCTCTGTTTAGCGGGAGCCTGCTTCTCCCTCTCCCTGCCACTCCCCCTGCTTGTACTCTCTCTCTCTGTCAAGTAAATAAATAAAATCTTAAAAAAAAATAAGGAGTCCAGTTCGGTGGTTTGTGGTATGTTCAGAAAATTATGCAACCGTCATGGCATTCGATTTTAGAACATTTTCCTCACCGTCTAAAGAAAACTCTCCTCTTCATTAGCATTCCCTCTTCATTTCCCCGCTCCCCAGAGTCCCTGGCCACCACCAGTGTACTTTCTAGCTCTAGGGCTTTGTCTGTTCCGGGTATTTCATAGCAATGGACTCCTACAAGTTGTCGTCTTCTGTGACTGACTTACTTCACCTCGCGTGTTTTCAAGGATGAGCCATGTTGTAGCACGTGTCAGGACTTCGTTTCCTTTGGGCCAAATAATAGATTCTTTTTGAATGAAGGAATATACCACATTTTTTTTTGACCCATCAGTGGATGACCATTTTGGTTGTTTCCACTTTTTGGCTATCGTGAATATTACTGCCGTAGACATTCGGGTACGTTGTTCCTTAGACCTATGTTTTCATTTCCCTTGGGTAGGTGCTTGGGAGTGGAAGTGCTCGGTCATGTGTTAACTCTATGATTAGCCTTTTGAGGAACTGCTCAACTGTTCTCTAAACCAGCTACATAGTTTTACATTCCTGCCAGCAGTGATGAGGATTCCAACTTCTCCACATCCTCACTGCCATTCGATACTGCCTGTCTTTTTGATTCTAGCCATCCCAGTGAATGTAAAATGGTATCTCATCGTAGTTTTCTGGTAATTCATGATATTGCAATCCTTCCATATTCTTACTGATCTTTTATTTCTTATTTGGAGAAATGTCAGTGCACATCCTGTGCCCTTTTAAAATTGGACATCTTTTTCTGGTTGGGTTGTAAGAGTTCTTAATGTTTTCTGGGTACTAGTCCCCACCAGATATATGATCCACTAATATTTCTCCCATCCTGTGGGCTGTCTTTTCACATTCTCAGTGCTGTGTTTCTCTCAGAGTGAGAAGTATTTCACTTTTCCTTCCAATCATTTTATTGAGTTAAAACACACATAGCCTAAAACTTACCATCGTAACCATTTTTAAGTGTACGCTTCCGTGGCAATAAATCTGTTCATAATGTTGTGCCACCGTCACCACTATGGATCTCCAGGACTCCTTTTCATCTTATAACTTATAACTGAAACTCTATAGCCATTAAACTGTAAATCCCCATTGCCTGCTTGCCTCTAGCCACTAGCAACCACCATTCTACTTTCTCTCTCTAGGATTGTGACTACTCTGGGTGCCTCCTGTGAACGGAATCATAGAAGATTTGTCTTTTGGGGGCTGGCTTATTTCACTTGGCATAGCGTCTTCAAGGTCCATCCATGTTGTGGCACATGTCAGGATTTCTTTTCTTTCTGAGGGTGAATAGCGTTTCATTATAAGTATATACCACATTTTGCTTCTCCATTGGTCGTCCATCGATGGACACTAAGGTTGCTTCCGCGTTTCAGCTATTGTGAAGAGTGCTGCTGTGAACATGGACATACAAACGGCTCTTCAAGACCTTGCTTTCAGTTCTTTGGGGTGTATACCCAGAGGTGGGGTTGCCGGATCATATGGGAAGTCTATGTTTGATCTTTGGAGGAACCAGGACATTCCACAGTGGCTGTAGCATTTTACGTTTTCACTGGCAGCACACATGGGTTCCAATTTCCTCCAGGTCCTCTCCAACACAGGATGTCTTATTTTCTGTTTTGTTTTGGGGTGTTTTTGACAGTAGCCATCCTCGTGGGTGGGAGGTGGTATCTCATCGTAGTTTTGGTTTGCATTTCCCTCATGATGAGTGATGTTGAGCATCTTTTTATGTGCTTGTAGGCCATTTTTGATCTTCTTTGCAGAAATGTCTCTGCCCATTGTCTTTAATCCGGTCGTTTCTTTTGTTGTTGTTGTTGTCGTTGTTGAGTTGTAGATGTGTCTCTGTATATTCTGGATATTAATCCCTTATCAGACAGACACTTGATTTGCAAATATTTTCTCCCATTCTGTGGGTAGCCTTTTTACTGTGTCAGAGCGTTTTTTGATGCATACAATTTTTAAAGTTTCTTTAAGTCCATTTTGTCTTTTTGTTGTTGTTTTTGTTACCTGTGCCTTTGGAGTCATGCATCAGAGGGATCTTTGCCAAATCCAGTGCCGTGAAACATTTGCCTTATGTTTTCTTCTATGAGTTTATAGCAAGGCAAGTCCTATGAAGGGGGGTTTTCTGGGGAACTGCCAGGCATAAAATCAGTAACAGTTCTATGGCCACGGTGCTTTTGAGGAGGCTCTAGACTGTTCTGCCCATTCCACTGGGTGCTAGGCTGCCTGTTTTCACAGCTACCCTAGTTGCTATGATGCGGTTTTTCGAGGCTAGTGGGGACCTGAGGGAGAGGGATATGGGACTAGGGCAATTAAAACCTCACATAGCTCGCTGCTCTTACCAAGATTCAGCCGTTTCATTGTTCCTATTTTTGAACAAACAAGCTTCACTGGTTCTGTGTCTTGGATTAATTCCCACACCTCCAAAACGTGCATTTTGACTCTTTTTTTTGCCTGTGTTGTAACAGTTTTTATGGAGGAGGGGATTTCTGGAGGACCTTATTTAACATTTTGGGAGTGCTTCCCATTTCACCTCTTAACTTCCTATGAATCCACACGAATGCAGTGTGGCCTCTTTTGTTCCACATGGTATTTAAGTTTCCACTTAACTCTGTTTGGGTGCTGCCATAGTGCGTTCCTTGCCACGTTGTTCTACACTTGTATTTCTCTGTGTGGATCAGTCACAACATTCATCGCATTATCTGTGAACACAGGGGTCTTTTCTTTTGGAATACTATGAAGAGTGCTGCTTATGACCATTATTGTTCAGGAACTGAAGCAAATAAGCAGAAATTTCTAGGGCATTTGCCTAAGAGTAAAAGAGCTAAGTTATGGGGTACTTGAGAAAATAAATGTAACTAGAAAATTAAAAGTGCTATTTCAAAGTGGCATGCCGCTTTAGGTTTCTGAAGCAGTTTAGGAGAGCTTCTGCTGTTCCACAGCAGTGCCAGGCATTTTCAGTTTCGTATAGCCGGTCTTGTGGGTGTGTAGCGACATCTCTTTGTGGCTATGTAATCTGTATTTCTCTGAATACCGATGGCATTGAACACCCTCACAGAGGTTTGTCTGGCTCATCCTTTACATTTTGACTCCAGGAGAATAAGCTGTCATTCCCACCCATCCATCCAAACTGCTCTGCTCCAGGATACCAATGACTAACTCTCCATTGTCAAACCAAATGATCATCACTCGGTCCTCACCTTGGACCTACTGGCTACACTTAAAAGATGATCGGTATGTTCTGACTTAAACTTTGAAAATAATCGCTCTGCCCGCTGGCTGGAAATTAGGCTATTGGGAGAGCCAGGGTGGAAGCAGAGAGACCAGGGAAGAGACTTCTGCGGTTGGAGAAGAGAAGAGGAATGATGGCTTGCAGTGCACTGGAGAGTGGGGGTCGGGGGCAGTGGTGATACGAGGTCACATTCTGAATATATGTTGAAGGTAGAGCCAAGCGAATTTGCAGATGGACTGGCTTTGTGGTGTAAGGCTCTTCTAGAAACACTTTCTGTCTTGGTTTGCAGGACAATGCTCTCTCCTGGTGGTACCCCTACCATGCCGGCCACTCCTTCTCCCACTTCTTTCCTTAGTCCTCATCTTATCAACACCTACCCAGGGAATGCCCTGGAGCTTAAGTCCTCACACCCAGTCCTCGATCTGTTCCTTTCTCTAGCTGGTGGCTCTGCTCCCTAGGCAGAGGCAGCCGGTCCGTGGCTTGGATATCATCTCCAGACGGGCAATTCTCAGATAGACATCTGTGGCTGACCTCTCTCCTGAATTCCAGACTCAGTCATCTTCCTGTCTAGCTGGCATGCCCACATGGGTGTTTAATAGCCGTCTCAGGCTAAACACGTCCAACTCCTGCTCTTTCCACACTCATCTACACCTCAGTGAATGGCAACTCTGTTCTTGCAGTTGCTCAGGGCAGAGCCACTGGAGTCCTTCCTTGCTGCCTTTCTCTGCCTTGCTCTGTCAGCAAATCCTTTGAGCTCTACCTCACAGTATACCCAGATTCTAGCCTCTTCTCACCACTTCCACTTCAGCCACCCTCCTAAAAGCTTCCGACATCTCCCACTTGGCACATGACAAGATCTCTAAGGATTCTCTGCTTAGGCAGTGGCCCATCGCCCTACCCCTGTCTGTTCTTTGATCATGTAGCAGGTGGAGTGATCCTTCAGGACTTCTCAGCTCTGGTCATTCCCTTGCTAAAACCCTTCTGTGCTTCCCGTCTCCGCTGAAATAGAATCAGAATTCCTTACCGATCCTTACCAAGTCTTCATGTGACCTGTCTCCACCCACAGCCCTCAACTGCTACTCCACGATGCCCACTCTGTCCAGATAATGCTGACCTCCTTGCTGAACTTCAAACATGCCAAGCATGCTCCCATCTCAGGACCCTTCCACTTAGACTTCCCTCTCCCTGGTTTGCTCTTCCCTCCTCTGACCACTGGCTGCAAATAGCACTCCACCCTAACATCACTCTTGTTCCCCTTGCACTGCTTCGTTCTGTTCCATCGCACAGATTACATCCTGGCACATCACGTAGTTATCTTTTTTGTGTGTCAGGTTAGTATTTTTTTTTTTTAATTTTCCTGGGATCGGGGGCTTCGTCTTATTTTCTACCATGTCCATAGTACTAGTACAACAGTTCATAGGTAAGGATTCAACAGTGGTGGAATGAATGAATGAGTGAATGGATGGATGAATGAATGAATGGGGAGAGGTGACATGTGTCAGCCTCACAGTCAAATTAGACTTCTGTAAAAAGCACCAACGTTGGACAGCAAGCCTCAAATGTGCAAGTGGGCCTGTCCTGAGCCATTTGCACATTAAGGACTAAGGATACAGTCAGAAGAGGGAGAAAGCTAGAATCCTGGACTTAGGATCCAAGCAGCAGGATTGCTTCTAATACCACCATGGTCTGGAGAGGGTCTCTAAGGAAAGAAAGAAAGTCCTTACCAGTCTTACCTGTAACTGGGCCTAAAGCAGTGATTGCCACATCAACCAAATCCCACTCCTTCTCACCCCCAGAGATTTTCAGTTTAGCAGGGGAAGTAGAATGTGTTTGCAATGACCGTATATATGATGGATCAGAATGCCATAGGTATAAAGGAAATTCGGTATTGTGACTCGGTAGTGGCAGATCTTACCATTGCTCAACAGCCTACAATTTATATAATCTTACATCCTTCGACACAGTTGATTTTAGATCTTCTCAGTGTTGATCTGAGCACCTGCTATATGCCAAGCAGTGCACTCGATACCGGCACACACATTACGTAACTTAATCTCTCAACCAGTCTGTGAGAAGTGCCCTTTGTGTGGCCGTCTTACTGAGGCAGAAACCTAGGCCCAAGGAAGTGAATTTCGGTGTGTAAGACCAATCAGCCAGAAAGTAGCACCTGGGATTTAGGGACAGGGAAGATGAAAGCCCCCTCACTCAGAAGAAAGGTGACTGTCTTCTTTTTAGAAAGGTTATTATTTACTCTCAGAAAATCCTCTCTGGTTGGTTTTGTTAGGCTAGGAGAACACAAGACTCCAAGCTTATGCAGCTCTCATGCTCTTAGCATCAAGGAGAAGAAAAGAGCTCTCACGGTTCTTAGGAAAGGTAGCCTACTGTTTTCTCTTACGCTTGAGTTGTTTTGTAAAACACCACTAGACATGGGTCATAAATACAGCTAATGTGACAATAAAGATAATTAAAGTTGTATCTGTTTTGGAAAAAAATCATGAATAAAAGGAACAGTTTCTTTTTTTAGGTGCATTGTTACATAAAATGTAAATACTGCAATAGAGACTCTGAACAGTTTGGGGACCTGATGTACTGGTATCATTTTGTTGCAACGGTTTTATAAAGAGAGTCCTGTCTGTAGGCTTTCCTTAAACCATGACACATCAGTTACCTCAGAGTTGTGGTCCATTCTTATTTTTACAAGGCATAGAACTAATATGTAGCCTTTGCTTTATTTGGCATCTTTGTTTACTTTTCTGTATTTTTCTGATGACCCAACTTACCTGTGGAACCATAAAGGGAGGCTTCAGGTGTATAAGTGGTCAGTGGATGGCAAGAGGGAGAGCCTTCTCTCCTGTCCCCTTGCACTGACACTGTACCTTTTTTATTTCTGCTTTTCATGGGTGAAAATTGTCTGCACTCACACCCAGCTCATGATTATTAGGTGACTGAAAATGCAAAACTAGGAGAAAGGTTGAGGCTTCAGACCTCACTCCTTTTGTGTCTTGTGAGGCTTTCTTTCCATTTCTCCACTAATACATGAGTAGCTCCAGAATTTGAGATTCTGAACATATTGGGTGAGCAAACACAATTCTCGCTCTCGAAGTACTAATTGGAGATTTCACTCAAGGACAAGGATGTATGGATACTCCCTTGTTCTGTAGAAAACAATCACTTGATGGTCTGTTTCAGACTGACTGCTCTATAGGTTCTTTCCATGAATATCCTCAAGGAGAGCCCATGTTTCCTTCAAAAAAGTAAAGAAAGGTATTCTGGAGCAGTTTCAAGAGCCTCTCTGGAGCTGTGAAGGTTGAACCAAGTAAGGGTAGGGAAGAGTAAGGTCATTCAGTGGAATCAAGAGCCCAGAGTGGGAAGTGGCCGTGACGTGTAGTGAGGACACAGGTCTTTCCTGTAGACATACTGGTATGAGGAATGAGGACATGCTTGTTTTCAAAAGTCATAGGAGACAATAGCTGGAAGTGGACAGGAGGACCCAGTTGTCAGAGTCCTTTAATGCCACACCAAGTTTACATCTTCTGCTCTAGCTAATGAGAGAGCAGTGGACGTTCCTGAACTCCAGACTGGAGTGACAAGATCAGTGTCTGGAGAACCTTGGGAAGGTCATTACAGAGCCCAGTTAGGTAGTTTCCAGCAGTAAAATGGGCATTGGTTTGCAAATACTTGGTCAATCGTGATTCCATCTCTGATGTTTCCTTTGTAAATATTTAGAAAATTGTTTTCTAACTGTGACAAGAGTCACCGTGGCTTTGTCCTTCACAAACTAATCCAACACCTTCATTATCCTCATGCATTTCACTGTATCATGACCTCCTTAGGTAAGACTGCCATGATTTTATTAACTAGCAAAAGCAGTATTGGACTTTTTTCCCCCTATTCTTCCCTGGTCCAAAAAGTTTTACAGCTTAGTGTCCAGAAGGAGGCAGAATATTAATTTTAAAGAGTCAGCATTTTGCAAACATTCTTGGAGGAAGTCTGCTTTTGGTTTTGAGAAAACATTTCAGTAACCATGTTTGCCCAAAGAAACACCAAAATTCACTTCTGAAGTTAAGTTTGTAAACACTGGAAGTTTTTATTTTAATTTTTAATACAGTGTCAAGAAATTTTGCAGACTAGTACAAAACTTTAGTTAGTGCAGAATTGCATCCCTATGAGGTTGATAATGTCACCTGTGTTTAACGTAAATCTTTTCTTTTTCCTTCAACTGAACCCCAGAGGGGAGGTTGGCGTCTGGCTCCAAGTTTTGAGGACATTCCCAAAGTACTCCTACGTGGATAGGAAAAGATGTCAGGGTGGGGACCTCCAAGGAAAGAGAGGACCTATCCAAGTCTCCCAGGGAGGGACATGACCTCTGGACTCCAGAAACATTAATATTGGACACACCCAAATGCATTCTTTTCCACATTGTAGTTTCTCTTTGTTCCCTCTAACTCTGGATAAAAGTCTAGAGCCTAGACTTGGCTATGATTTGGGAAAGTAAGGAAAGGGCCTCAGTCTCCAACAGCCTTAGGGACCACAGAGAGGACATTGCCACCCAGGGAAGGGCGGTAAAGCTTGGCAAAGAGTCATTGTCAGAATCTCTTGGGGCTGCAACTGCTTGGGTCATGAGTGACTACCCACACAGATCATGGAACATGTAAGCAAGCACACCTCAGAATCCCCCAAACATAATGGGGGGAAGGAATCAGGCAAAAAAGTGTGCTTTGTAGAAGTAGTCACACGAATGCAGAAGGTTGAACCTCGAACCCGACTTACACTACCTCTCTTTTTTTGCCCACATTAAAATTGGTCCCCTCCCTTCTATAGCAGATGCTAAAGAACTTCAACCAATCCCTAGGATTTGGGGTTTCCACACATTTTAAGATTTACTTGACAGTTTATAAGTATGTCCAGTTTTCTATCAGTTTTTCAGAGGAAGTTCATTCAAATAGCCTGTCCTGACTTTTGTTTCCTGTCTTCAACCTTGTCTTACAATCATAAGGACAGCAACTAAAAATTAAAAAGAAGTCTATTCAACTTCCAACTTGCGTATTTGCTAAATTTTTGTAAACTTCGTTGTGAAATATCATAAAGTTTTCGTTTTTTGTTTTAAAGATTTTATTTACTTATTGAGCAAGAGAGAGAGCATGAGTGCGGGGATGGGCAGGGAGGGGAGAGGGAGAGGGAGAAGCAGATTCCCCACTGAGCAGGTAGTGTGACTTGAGGCCTTATCTCAGAGATATCTCTATCCCTGAGATCGTGACCTGAGCCAAAGGCAGACCCTTAACTGACTGAGCCACCCAGGTGCCCCTGTTGTGAAGTTTTAAATAGGTTTTATTGATTGATTCCCAATTATCTATCTGACTTTTAGTCTTTAAAGAATGCAATTAAATTAGCTAAGCATAATCACCCCCTACCTAAATCTTGATTCCCTTATACTTGAGAAGATAGTAAAACTGTGTGATGCTTTTTAGCTTTTAGCATAGTCACCATCACATGCAGTTAGGAAGGTCACCCCCTCCTGTTCTCCACTGAAGTGCTTCTCAGCAGAAATCCTCCACATCTTTTTCAAGAGTCTCTAATCAAAAATTTACACGTGGAGGCCTTCACTTACCCAGTTTTACCGTTATTATCACTGCTCTCGCTGACTACCATCTAATGGTGTGTTTTCACCTTCTGGCATAGAACGCTTTGAGATTTGGTTCCCAGTAAATCTCATGACCTGGAATCTTACATAACTGAAGTCCTGAGTTTGGATTTTGCTCTGAAGTTTAGTTTTGTTCCAGCAAAAGTAATTAATATAAGCTTCTTGAAGGCAGAAATCAGGTCTTATCATTCTTTTTTCTGTTCTTTTCTGTCATGTAGGTCAGGCAGTTAGAAGAAGGACTCAGCAAATGTATGGTCAGGGACTGATGCTCAGGAACTTCCCCGAGATTCAGAACACTCAACCTGTAGCAACACTGCACCCGAGCAAGGTTTTAGCAAGTGGCATCCATAGAAGTTACCCTCCTATTTTAAGGTTGGCTCTAGTTAAGTCCTTCACTTGATCAACATTTACTGAGCACCCACAATGAGCCGGGGCCTCAGAGCTAAATAAGATAAACTTACCACTCCATGATGTCAGAATGTAATAGGGGAAGAGGCACTTCCATCGGTAATGACTACACAGTGTGGTAGGTTCATGGTAGCAGTAAGGCATGCATCTGTAAGGCTTTCGTTTTGGTAGAGTCACTGAGCAAGAAGCCATTACCTGGACACGTAAAGGACATTTTGATTGGCTTTCTGGTCACTTTTTTAACTGAAGGAAGGGCTCACGGGGCAGTGGGGAATGTAGATTCAGTTGTACCTTGAACAAGACAAAGGTTACTAGCTCTAGAGCAGAACTCTTCGGGGTCTGTTCCCTCATGTAGATGGGAGGTCTCATAGGATGGACTGGAGGATAAAATTAAGACAATGAATGTAAAGTGTTTAACACAGCATCTTGCTCTGAATGGGTCATGCGATTATATAGGTACTTGTGCTGTCTTTATAATGAACTGCCCTCTAAAGCTCTGGTCCTTTGGATAGTCACTCAATAGAATATTAACTTAATAAAAAATTGAAAATTAAATAGAATTAACAAAGTAGAAAATAGAAGAAAGTAAAATGAGCAGTAGTCAAGATCACCTCTTGGCCAGGTTGCCCACCCCTGCCCCTTTCACCCCGAACCAGGGTGATCATACCACCCTGAATTAAATGGAGCCCCTTCAAGAGAACCGCAAAATGGAAGGAGACCCAGGTAATAGGCCACATAAAGCCTAAAGTGCTATTTGTTTGAAAACAGATATTTATTTACTTTTTAATTTAAAATCTTTTCATTTCATGGAGACACTTCACAGAGCAATTAGAACAACAAACATAGAAACAACTTTCCTAATGTAATGTGTAGTTATAAGTGGGGTGAAAACCTGGACCCCAATATATATAAGGATATATAATACTGTACATCCAACAAAGTAGATGAAAGATGACATTCCCTAAAAAACAGATAACTCAAAACTGGACCTACTAACACAAGATACTGAGCTGAATGTTTCATGAGAAAAGTTTAATTTAAATGTTTCATAAAATGTGATAATGAAAATATTAAAATATTTTTATAAATGATTTTATGTATGTATACATAATCAATGACTACACTGGAGAAGAAAAGCCCTCCTTGCAGAGTTGTACATTTCTACAGACTGTAGAGTCTCTATTAGGGCCACTGGTACCATCAGTTTGCACTTCATGTTTGCTTCATTGAACCTCCATTCCACCCAGTGTTTTGGGTATTTGCTGTATTAGACTTCTTCCTGTCACTACTCATTTTTTCCCTCTACTTCTTCCTCTACTCTGCCTACTTCCTTTTCTTCTACAGCTTCTTCTTCAGTTTCTTCTGGAGCCTCTTGTGAGCACTGTGATATTTCCTTTCCAGCCCCAACACTGGCACCAATAATCAGACTTAAAAATATTGCTACAAGCAATAAGGGAAACATGTACACTATCTTGCCAAGGCTTTTGGCTTCATCTTTATTCTCACCTACTCTGCCAAAATTACCACGATCAAAACTAAGACTTCTACTTTCATCTTCACTTGGATTTCCATCATCTGGCTTGCTGGGGGGACCACTGTCCACACTACCCCCATTTCCTGGAGCTTTGCAGTCAGGGGGGGCATAGCCCTCCTCACAGTGGCAGTGCCTTAAATCGTTGCAAACTCCTCTCCCATTACACATTTCTTTTGGTTCACAGTCGTACCTAAGCACGGCATGATCAATGCAGGAGTAATTCATGCAGACTTTGTGTGGGGCACAAAGGGTACCAGTGTCCACATCTCCATCATCAGGGATATCAGTAAGGTTATAGGCATCCATGCTCCAGCAGAAGTCATCTTTGTGAGCTACCTGAATCAGAGTATGGTGGGGTTTGACTGGTGGTACCTGTATAATATTTGTACATACAAGTTTCCCACAAAATATATTCTCATCAGAACACTTAACATATCTTGGGACAGCTGCGGTAGGACAGCCACAGTTGCCAAACCGGTCCCCTCTGGTGTTCATGGAAATATAACAGTCTTCTGGGGCAGACCTTGCAGGGAACCCATATATATCCATGCACTGAGTATCAGGGTTCTTACACCGGCCCATAAAACAATAGTGAATTACATCACACGCTGTACCATCTTGCTTATAGTGGTCTCTGGGGCATACTCCAGAAGTACCATCACAATACTCTGGGAGGTCACACTCTCCAGAAGCAGAGCGACACATGAATCCCTTATGTCTCAACCGGCAATTAAAACAGCATAGTCCTTCACTACACTGGGCATGCTCCTTCAGCCTACATGTTTGGTCACAGCATGGGTTACCACCACAGTCGGGTCCACAGTCACACTCCTCATTCTGCTCCAACACGCCATTTCCACAGGTGGCTTGCCTACGCAGGCGACCTTTGGGCCGAGGCTTGTTAAATAGGCAGGCCCCTTTGTGTTCCCGGAGGAACTGGTAAAAGTGGTCAGAGCTGCAGTTGCTGAAGCCACTTTCTTTAGTGATATTCTCATGCATGAGGCAAAAGCGTCTATCTTTACAAATGCAGGCCGAGTGGTCGTGCTGAATACCCAAGTTGTGCCCAAGCTCGTGGACCATGAGCGCTGCAAACAGGAGGACATCTTCATGATGGAAGGATTCAACAGCTGCTGCAAAGCCTCTTGAACAGGCACCATTGAGAAACGCCTGTCCCACATCCTCTCCAGGATGATGTCCCACGATCATGTGGGCAACATCGTGCTTCACACGATGGAAGAGCTTCTCCTGTCGCCAGCTATTGAAATTCCTGAGTGTAACTTGCAAGTCCGCTGGGACTTCTATGAGGTCCCCCTCGGTCCAAATCTCCATTCCAGCCAGCACCAGCTCGGTGTTTATTCCCCTAGTGAAGATGTTGGCCAGAGCGGTGATGTCCATTACTCTCTGGACTGTCTCATTGACGTTACTGCCCCACATTTGGAACCGCTGGTTGTTGACCACGACGAACATCTCCACGTACTTGGTGTGTGACCAAAAGGAGGACAGTGCCTGTAGACTGCGAGGCTTCCTGTTCCCTTGTTGCCAGCTGGTGGACACCGCTTGGCTGCCTTTGGAAGTGACACTACAGGAGACTCGAGCTTGGTGTGCCATGGTGTACAACACATGTTCAAACCGTTTTGAAGTGTCCATGGGCTCAATGCCATAGGGTTTCCCCTCCTTAATCAGGAAGCCCCTGAGGCCTGAACAGGTGTTGAGAGAAACAAAAGAACCTGGGACTCCTTCTATGTAGCCTTCATAGTGACAGTCATGGGAGACGAAAGGCATTTCTTGCCCCAGGACACCATTGTGGTAGCTGAAGACTGGAAAGTTATTCACAAAATAGTCTCTCTTCACCCTCAGGTGAATCACCTGTTTCTGGCCCTGCATTAATAGCGTATAGGATACCTTTTCCCCTGGGTCTTCTCTTCCCTTGACCGTCAGACTCTTGGGGATGACTGTTTCATAAGAAGAGTAATATACAGAGCGAGGGTCACAGTACAAAATTGGCAAGAAAATCAATATCAACACTAGCATGATCCCCAACCTGACACACGAAGGTCCTGGTGCTGCTAGTGCCCGCCTTGAGCCCTTCCTTCGTGAAGCCCAAGTCTGAAGCACTCTGCCAGCCTCATAGGTAACCACTTGGTATTTCTGTAGAGAGGACAAGGAGGAGGCAGAGTGTCTCAAAGCAGCCTCCACTGACATGGCCATTGTGAATCAGTTGATGGTGTGTGGCTGGTGTCCATCAGCAGCAGCTCTGCCTGACACACAGACCTTCAGGCATGAGCTCCAGATCTATGCTGGCTGCATAAAGGACGGCTACTGCCTGCCCGTGAGAGTCATAGCCTCTGGCTGTGTCCTTTCCAGTCTCTCTGATGTGTTATCCTTCAGATAGTGTCCTTTCTATGTGAGTTCCTTCCACAGCATCAGCTTCAGTGCTCCTTGGCTAAAGTCCTTTTGACATCATGGACTGATGTAATCTTGAAGGACTGCAAACGCTAAAACGCAAGACCCTACCTTGAGAGTGGAAACAAAACCTCCATGCCTTCTCAACTGTGCCACGTGGAATGCCCCACCCCCATCCCTCCTGTTGTCCGTTGCTTGGCTAACTCCCAAGTGTTCCAGACCAGGAGGCTTAGACATCTTTGGAGGGTACACTCTGTTGCTTGATTCCCCTCCTTTAAAACTCCTGCTCTGGGGCGCCTGGGTGGTGCAGTCGTTAAGCGTCTGCCTTTGATTCAGGGCGTGATCCTAGCGTTCTAGGATCGAGCCCCACATCAGGCTCCTCCGCTGGGAGCCTGCTTCTTCCTCTCCCGCTCCTCCTGCTTGTGTTCCCTCTCTTGACGGCTGTTCTCTCTGTCAAATAAATGAATAAAATCTTTTAAAAAAATAAATAAAATAATAAAACTCCTGCTCTGTAACACATGGACATCATAACACGGATTGTTCTTTATCCCTGGATGGCATTATAGTGATATGCACATCTCACAGGCCAGTCTGTTAGATAAGGCAAATGGAGTGGCAGCCCTGTGCCACAAGATAGACTCGAATGGATGGTGACTCATGGGGCAAGGTCAATACCCCTATGTTTTAACATCATCAGAGTTCGGTCTCTCAAGTTCTGTTTATAACACTGTACAAACTTGTGTATGGGGTTGCCAATAGAGCGGCCTCCTCTTATGCGTGAGTATCATGGGCATGTTGGTGGGTGAGTCCAGGCCCACACTCTTCTCAGGATGGCCCTGACCTCCTGGTGTGCTAAGATGATGCCCGTTGTAAACTAGGTATCCTAAAAGTCTCTCCGTGTTAGAATATGGCCTCCATGTATTCGGCGACTACTTCTGTCTGTTCATCTTTATACCGTCAGGTCTAGAAGAGTGCTTGTCCAAGAGTAGATGAACAAGAATCATTATCGAGTGAAGAAATGACTCCCAGGTTATGAGTGCTGTGATGTCTTATCTGTTGTATGATATTTGTTTGTACTTGCTTGATGCCTGCCCTGAAAGGCTAAAAATGTCTTCAGGAAAACCCACAACCATGCTGACTAATGGCGCATTTGTGATCTCGATATGTACCTCTTCCTACATTTAGCCAGCAGTCCACTCTCCTGATTTCTTCTGGCCTCACCTTTGGCTGAGAAAAACAGAAGCAATCCAAAGAGTACTTCCATATGTAGGTGCCAGGTGAGCCCACCTGTATCTAGATTTTCCTCCTGCTGTAGTGGATAAGTTGTGCATGCTCCAATCTAAGGCCAGTCCCTCTGCTTGTATGTCTCCTTCCCTTTCAGTTTCTCGTGGACTTTGTTTGCTTTTCCAGTTGTCCCTTCCCTTTTCCATCTTAAACATCTGTTTGTCTGTTAGATCCAGTCTCATTATATATGGTAATATCTCGCCTTTATGAAATCATCTTTTTCAGCCCTTATCACTCTGCAGTCGCATGCGGCTTCTCTTCTCTGTTTCATAATGAAACCCTTTGAAAGAGTGTATAAACATTCTTGTTCCAGTCTGCATCACTACTTTGTTCTTTTCTGAAATGTTTAACTTTGAATCACAGCAGAAACACACAACATGCGTAAAACAGAAATGTATTTTACAGTGAATTATTAAAAAGAGAACAGCTAAGCCAGACCCAAAAGGACAAATATTTTATGATCTCATTTATTTTTAAAATGTTTTTATTTAAGTGCAATTTAATTAACATATAGTGTATTATTAGTTTCAGAGGTAGAATTTAGGGATTCATCAGTTGCATATAACACCCAGGGCTCTTTCCATCAAGTACCCTCCTTAATGGCCATCACTCAGTTACCCCATTCCCCCTACCTCCACTCCAGCAACCCTCAGTTTGATTCCTATGGTTAAGAGTCTCTTATGGTTTGTCTCCCTGTTTCCATCTTATTTTATTTTTCCTTCCCTTCCTCTCTACCTGTTTTGTTTCTTCGACTCCACGTGAGTAAAATCATATGATATTTGTCTTTCTCTGTCTTATTTCGCTTAGCATAATACCTTCTAGTTCCACCCAAATCATTGCAAATATCAGGATTTCATTCTTTTCTTATGGCTGAGTAATATTCCACTATATATCTATATCTGTATCTATCTATATCTATATCTACATATATCTCTCATCTTCTTTATTCATTCATCTGTTGATGGACATCTGGGATTCTTTCCATTTTTTGGCTATTGTGGACATCGGTGCTATAAACACTGGGGTGCATGTGCCCCTTCAGATCACTAATTTGTATCCTTTGGATAAATACCTAGTAGTGCAATTGCTGGGTCATAGGGCAGCTCTATTTTTAACTTTCTGAGCAATCTCCATACTGTTTTCCAGAGTGCCTGTACCAGTTTGCATTCCCAGCAACAGTGTTCGAGGGTTCCCCTTTCTCCACATCCTCGCCAACATCTGTTGTTTCCTGAGTATTAACTTTAGCTATTCTGACTGGTGTGAGGTGGTCTCTCATTGTGGTTTTGATGCGTATTCCGCTGATGCTGAGTGATGTTGAGCATTTTTTCATGTGTCGTTTAGCCATTTGCATGTCTTCTTTGGAGAAATGTCTATTCATGCCTTCTGCTCATTTCTTGACTGGGTTTTTTTTTTTTATTATGTTCAGTTAGCCAACATACAGTACATCATAAGTTTTTGTTGTATAGTTCAACGATTCATTAGTTGCGTGTAATACCCAGTGCTCACCCCAACACGTGCCCTCCTTAATACCCCTCACTTGGTCACCCCATCCCTCCACCCCTCCCTTCTGTAACCCTCAGTTTGTTTCCCAGAGTCCATAGTCTCTCATGGTTTGTGTCCCTCTCTGATTTCTTCCCATTCAGTTTCCCTCCCTTCCCCTGTGGTCCTCTGCTCTATTCCTTATGTTCCACATATGAGTGAAACCATATGATAATTGTCTTTCTCTGCTTGACTGACTCCACTTAGCATAATTCCCTCCAGTTCCATCCATGTCGATGCAAATGGTGAGTATTCATCCTTTCTGATGGGTGAGTAATATTCCATTGTATATACGGACCACATCTTCTTTATCTATTTTTCTGTTGAAGGGCATCTCGGTTCCTTCCACACTTTGGCTGTTGTGGACATTGCTGCTATGAACATTGGGGTGCAGGTACCCCTTCTTTTTACTGCATCTGTATCATTGGGGTTAAATACCTAGTAGCAGATTGTTTGTTTTTTTAAGTGTTGAGTTTGAGAAGTTCTTTATAGATTTTGGATACTAGCCCTTTATCTGATATGTCATTTGTAAATATCTTCTCCCATTCTGTAGGTTGCCTTTTAGTTTTGTTGACCATTTCCTTTGCTGTGCAAAACTTTTCTATCTTGATCGAGTCCCAATAGTTCACTTTTGCTTTTGTGTCCCTTGCCTTTGAAGGCGTGTCGAAGAAGAAGTTGCTGCAGCCGAGGTCCGAGAGGTTGCTGCCTGTATTCTCCTCTAGGATTTTGGTGGACTCCTGTCTCACTTTTAGGTCTTTCATCCATTTTGAGTTTATTCTTGTGTATGGTTTAAGAACGTGGTCCGGTTTCATTCTTCGGCATGTGGCTGTCCAGTGTGAGTTATGCATCAATGAAGCTATTGTTGGAAGTCAATAAATGTTGAACCACCCTGCAGCCCAGGAGTAAATCCCACTTGGTTGTGGTGAATAATCCTTTTAATGTACTCTTAGATCCTATTAGCTAGTATCTTGGAGCGAATTTTTGCATCCATGTTCATCAGGGATATTGCTCTGTAATTCTGCTCTTTGGTGGGGTCTTTGTCTGCTTTGGGATCAAGGTAATGCTGGCGTCACGGAATGAGTTTGGAAGTTTTCCTTCCATTTCGATTTTTTGAAACAGCTTCAGAAGAATAGAAATTAATTCTTCTTTAAATGCTTGGTAGAAGTCCACTGGGAGGCCAGGGCGTTTGGCCCTGGCTCTTGTTTGTTGGGAGGTTTTTGATTACTGCTTCAGTTTGTTTGCTGGTTATGGGTCTGTTCAGGTTTTCTATTTCTTTTTGTTTCAGTTTTGGTAGTTTATATGTTTCTAGGAATACATCCATTTCTTCCAGATTGCCTAATTTGTTGCCGTATAATTGCTCATAATATTCTCTTGTCATTGTTTGTGTTTCTTCTTTGTTGGTTGTGATTTCTCCTCTTTCATTCATGATTTTGTTTATTTGGTTCTTTTTTCTTTATGCTAAGGCTGGCTAGGGGTTTATTGATCTCATTAATTCTTTCAAAGAACCAGCTTCTAGTTTCCTTGTGATCTGTTCTTTACTGTTTGGGTTTTTTTTTTAATTTCTATGTCATTGATTTCTGCTCTAATCTTTATTATTGCTCTTCTCCTGCTGGATTTAGGCTTTATTTGCTGCTCTTTTTCCAGCTCCTTTAGGTGTAAGGTTAGGTTGTGTATTTGAGACTTTTCTTGTTTCTTGAGAAAGGTTTATATTGTTATGTACTTCGCTCTTCAGACTGCCTCTGGTGCATCCCAAAGGTTCTGAACTGTTATGTTTTCATTTTCATTTGTTTCCATGTATTTTTTAAATTCTTCTTTAATTTCCCGGTTGACCCATTCATTCTTTGGTAAGATGCTCTTTCACCTCCATGTATTTGTGTTCCTTCCCACTCTCCTCTTGTGATTGAGTTCCAGTTTCAAAGCATTGTGGTCTGAAAACATGCATGGTATGATCTCGCTCTTTTTGTACCAGTTGAGACCTGATCTGTGTGACCCATTGTGTGATCTATTCTGGAGAATGTTCCATGTGCACTTGAGAAGAATGTGTATTCTGTTGCTTTAGGATGAAATGCTCTGAATAGGTCTGTGAAGGCCATCTGGTGCAGTGTGTCATTCAAAGCCCTTGTTTCCTTGTTTATCTTCTGCTTAGATGATCTGTCCGTTGCTGTGAGTAGGGTGTTAAAGTCCCCTACTATGATTGTACTATTATCAGTGTGTTTCCTTAATTTTGTTATTAATTGGTTTATATAGTTGGCCGCTCCCAACTTAGGGGCATAAATATTTACAGTTGTTGGATCTTCTAGTTGGATAGACCCTTTCATTATGATATAGTGTCCTTCTTTGTCTCTTATTACAGCCTTTGGTTTAAAATCTAGTTTGTCTGGGGCGCCTGGGTGGCACAGCGGTTAGGCGTCTGCCTTCGGCTCAGGGCGTGATCCCGGCGTTATGGGATCGAGCCCCACATCGCGCTCCTCCGCTATGAGCCTGCTTCTTCCTCTCCCACTCACCCTGCTTGTGTTCCATCTCTTGCTGGCTGTCTCTATCCTGTGGAATAAATAAATAAAATCTTAAAAAACATAAATAAAATCTAGTTTGTCTGATATAAAGATTGCTACTCCAGCTTTCTTTTGATGTCCATTAGCATAAAAAATGGTTCTCCACCCCCTCACTTTCAATCTGGAGGTGACTTTGGGTCTAAAATGAGTCTCTTGTAGACAGCATATCGATGGGTCTTGTTTTTTTATCCAATCTGATACTGTGTGTCTTTTGATTGGAGCATTCAGTCCATTTACATTCAGAGTAATTATTGAAAGATATTAAGTGCCATTGTATTTCCTGTAAAATCGCTGTTTCTATAGATTGTCTCTGTTGCTTCCTGATCTTTGTTACTTTTAGGCTCTCTCTTCACTCAAAGGATGCCCTTTAATATTTCTTGCAGGGCTGGTGTGGCGTTTAGGAATTCCTTTAGATTTTGTTTGTCCTGGAAACTCTTAATCTTGCCTTCTATTCTGAGTGACACCCTTGCTGGATAAAGGATTCTTGACTGCATCTTTTTCCCATTTAGCACATCGAATATATCATGCCTGTCCTTTCTGGCCTGCCAGGTCTCTGTGGACGGGTCTGCTGCCAGCCTTATGTTTCTACCCTTGTAGGTTACAGACCTTCTGTCCTGAGCTGCTTTCAAGATTTTCTCTTTATCTCTGAAATTTGCAAGCTTCACTATCATATGTCGAGATGTTGACCTATTTTTATTGATTTTCAGGGGGTTTCTGTGTGCCTCCAGGACTTGAATGCCTCTTTCCTTCCCCAGATTAGGGGAGTGCTCAGCTATAATTAGTTCAAATAGACCTCTGCACCCCTCTTCATCTTCTGGGACCCCTATTATTCGAATATTATTTCACCTTATGGTATCACTGATTTCTCAATGTCTCCCTTCATCATCCAGTAGTTGTTTTACTCTCTCTTTCTCAGCTTCCCTGTTTTCCATCGTTTTCTCTTGTGTATCACTGACTCTCTCTTCTGCCTCATATATCCAAGCTGTTGAGCCTCCAATTTTGACTGCATCTCTGTAATCGCATTTTTAATTTTCACCTAATTAGATTTTAGCTCTTTTGTTTCTACAGTAATGTTTCTCTAGTATCTTCTATGCTTTTTTTTCCAAGCATATTTTTTTATAATTGTTTTGAATTCTAGTTGTGACATCTTACTTATATCCATATTGATTAAATCCCTGGCAGTGAGTAGTACTTCCTCCTGTTCTTTCTTTCGGTGTGTCTTTCTCCATCTCATCATTATGTCCAGACAAGAATAGAAGAAAGAGAGAAAAGACAAAAATAACAACAACACCGAAAAATACAAACAAAACTAACCAGAAGAAAACAGAAACAGGGGCGCCTGGGTAGCACAGTCGTTAAGCTTCTGCCTTCGGCTCAGGGAGCGATCCCGGCGTTCCGGGATGGAGTCCCACATAGGGCTTCTCCGCTGGGAGCCTGCTTCTTCCTTTCCCACTCCCCCTGATGTGTTCCGTCTCTCGCTGGCTGTCTCTCTGTCACATAAATAAATAAAATATCTTTAAAAAAATAGAAAACAGAAACAAACAAAAATGAGAAGAAATCAAACAAGAAGTAAAAGAGAACAAAACAATCTTATTTTACTTGTCTTTTAAAGTAGATCCTGAGTGTATTTTGGTTTGTTTGTTAAAAGAAACTAGATCTCAAAATAAGAAAGAATGAAAAACTTCTATGTATAAACATATGATAAATATAATATCTAATTTATATATAAATATATATAAACTTTTATATAAATATAATAATAATACAAAAATACAATAAAATAAAATAGAAGGAAAAATAAAGTATGTATATATTAAAATTTTTGTAAGAACAAAAAGAATTAAAAAAATAAGAAAATACCTGAAAAAAATAAAACTGGACGACTAAAAAAATAATAAAAAAACCCACACGAATGCTATATACCGTTTTTCCCAAAAGCTGAAGTTTTGCAGTTCTCTATGATCGGTAACCTTGGTGCTAGCGAGTTGTTCCAGCTGGTCTTCCAGAAGAGGGGTCTGTTGCGGTGATTCTCAGGTGTCTTGCCAGATGGAATTGCACTCCCCTTATCAAGGGACGGGTTCAGTGCAGGCAGCTCCAGATTGCACTTTGCTGCACACTGTTTTGTTCTCTGAAGGCTTTCAGCACTGATGGGGTGGAGGGGTATGGATATGGCCGTGCCCCAATCTCTAGTCCACCCCCCCCCCACTCTTCAGGGAGCCCACACAGAAATGCAGTCAATCACTCTTGTCTCCCTGGTTTCCGACCATCCTCTTTGTGACCGGGCTTGTGACCGAGTTTTTTTTTTATCTCAGCCACCCCACCTGGTTGCGAGTCTCCAAACTTTACAGACTCCTGGGGTGCGGACCCAAGCCGATCCTTCCAGGGGAGCGAGAGGTTGTCTCGCTGTGCTTCTGTGTTTTGCTGGCCCCTGCCCAGAGAGCAGTCGTGCGACCATGCAGCAATTCACAGTTCATGGCAACAGGGAGCAGAAAGCTGGCTCCTAGACTTGCTGTTTTCAGCTGGCTTCCGGTCTGTGATGCCTGGAAACTCTGCCACACTCTGGCACACACACACACCCCTTCTTCTTGTGACCCTGGGGATCCTGGGGCCACACTATCCCACATGGGATTCCATCCCACTTTGCCCCCTGGGCATCTTTAAGCCAGGGACGTCCCCCACTGTAGCAGACTTCTAAAAGTTCCAATTTTGTGCTCCCAAGCTCCCTCCCCTCCGCCCTATCTTCCCATATATTGCCCCAGATTCACGTCTCCACACCTCCTACCTTCCAAAAAGTGGTCACTTTTCTATTTGTAGAATTGTAGCAATTCTTTTCTCAGATCGCCAACTGATCTTGCAGGTGTTCAGAATGATTTGGTAACTATCTAGCTGAATTCCAGGGACCGGACGAAATTAGGATCCCGTACTCCCGCGCCATCCTAACTCCTCCTCTGTGATTTCATTTAGATGAGGTTCCTCAAAAGTCAAGTTCATAGAGAGAGAAGATAGAATAGAGTTGACCAGGAGCTGGGGAAAAGAGTAACGGGGAGTTGTTATTGTCTAGTGGGTACAGAGTTTCAGTTTTGGGGTGATGACAAGTTCTGGAAATGGATGGTGGTGAAGGCTGCACAACAGTGTGAATATACTTAATGCCACCAAACTGTACACTTAAAAAATGGTTATGATGGTTAATTTTATGTTATGTATATTTTACTGAGGGTGGGAAACAATTGTGTAGATACAACCCCAGTGAAGTAATCAACAGTTTTAGCTCCACAGAAGTCACCCATGTGCCATTGCCAATCGGAAATCCTCCTACCTCAGAGATAATCATGATCCTGTCTCTTATGGTAACTACTTTCTCACTTCTTAAAAAATTTGTTTTGCTTCCTAAATATGCATCCCAGTGTAATTGTGTAATCTTATTTTACTTGTCTTTTAATAACACCTTTATTGAGATACAATTCACATGCCATGATATTCTTCGTTTAAAGAGTCCAGTTCAGGGGCCCCTGGGTGGCTCAGTCGGTTAAGCACCCGCCTTTGGCTCAGGTCACGATCCCAGGGTCCCGGGATCGAGCCCCGCATCCAGCTCTCTGTTTAGCGGGAGCCTGCTTCTCCCTCTCCCTGCCACTCCCCCTGCTTGTACTCTCTCTCTCTGTCAAGTAAATAAATAAAATCTTAAAAAAAAATAAGGAGTCCAGTTCGGTGGTTTGTGGTATGTTCAGAAAATTATGCAACCGTCATGGCATTCGATTTTAGAACATTTTCCTCACCGTCTAAAGAAAACTCTCCTCTTCATTAGCATTCCCTCTTCATTTCCCCGCTCCCCAGAGTCCCTGGCCACCACCAGTGTACTTTCTAGCTCTAGGGCTTTGTCTGTTCCGGGTATTTCATAGCAATGGACTCCTACAAGTTGTCGTCTTCTGTGACTGACTTACTTCACCTCGCGTGTTTTCAAGGATGAGCCATGTTGTAGCACGTGTCAGGACTTCGTTTCCTTTGGGCCAAATAATAGATTCTTTTTGAATGAAGGAATATACCACATTTTTTTTTGACCCATCAGTGGATGACCATTTTGGTTGTTTCCACTTTTTGGCTATCGTGAATATTACTGCCGTAGACATTCGGGTACGTTGTTCCTTAGACCTATGTTTTCATTTCCCTTGGGTAGGTGCTTGGGAGTGGAAGTGCTCGGTCATGTGTTAACTCTATGATTAGCCTTTTGAGGAACTGCTCAACTGTTCTCTAAACCAGCTACATAGTTTTACATTCCTGCCAGCAGTGATGAGGATTCCAACTTCTCCACATCCTCACTGCCATTCGATACTGCCTGTCTTTTTGATTCTAGCCATCCCAGTGAATGTAAAATGGTATCTCATCGTAGTTTTCTGGTAATTCATGATATTGCAATCCTTCCATATTCTTACTGATCTTTTATTTCTTATTTGGAGAAATGTCAGTGCACATCCTGTGCCCTTTTAAAATTGGACATCTTTTTCTGGTTGGGTTGTAAGAGTTCTTAATGTTTTCTGGGTACTAGTCCCCACCAGATATATGATCCACTAATATTTCTCCCATCCTGTGGGCTGTCTTTTCACATTCTCAGTGCTGTGTTTCTCTCAGAGTGAGAAGTATTTCACTTTTCCTTCCAATCATTTTATTGAGTTAAAACACACATAGCCTAAAACTTACCATCGTAACCATTTTTAAGTGTACGCTTCCGTGGCAATAAATCTGTTCATAATGTTGTGCCACCGTCACCACTATGGATCTCCAGGACTCCTTTTCATCTTATAACTTATAACTGAAACTCTATAGCCATTAAACTGTAAATCCCCATTGCCTGCTTGCCTCTAGCCACTAGCAACCACCATTCTACTTTCTCTCTCTAGGATTGTGACTACTCTGGGTGCCTCCTGTGAACGGAATCATAGAAGATTTGTCTTTTGGGGGCTGGCTTATTTCACTTGGCATAGCGTCTTCAAGGTCCATCCATGTTGTGGCACATGTCAGGATTTCTTTTCTTTCTGAGGGTGAATAGCGTTTCATTATAAGTATATACCACATTTTGCTTCTCCATTGGTCGTCCATCGATGGACACTAAGGTTGCTTCCGCGTTTCAGCTATTGTGAAGAGTGCTGCTGTGAACATGGACATACAAACGGCTCTTCAAGACCTTGCTTTCAGTTCTTTGGGGTGTATACCCAGAGGTGGGGTTGCCGGATCATATGGGAAGTCTATGTTTGATCTTTGGAGGAACCAGGACATTCCACAGTGGCTGTAGCATTTTACGTTTTCACTGGCAGCACACATGGGTTCCAATTTCCTCCAGGTCCTCTCCAACACAGGATGTCTTATTTTCTGTTTTGTTTTGGGGTGTTTTTGACAGTAGCCATCCTCGTGGGTGGGAGGTGGTATCTCATCGTAGTTTTGGTTTGCATTTCCCTCATGATGAGTGATGTTGAGCATCTTTTTATGTGCTTGTAGGCCATTTTTGATCTTCTTTGCAGAAATGTCTCTGCCCATTGTCTTTAATCCGGTCGTTTCTTTTGTTGTTGTTGTTGTCGTTGTTGAGTTGTAGATGTGTCTCTGTATATTCTGGATATTAATCCCTTATCAGACAGACACTTGATTTGCAAATATTTTCTCCCATTCTGTGGGTAGCCTTTTTACTGTGTCAGAGCATTTTTTGATGCATACAATTTTTAAAGTTTCTTTAAGTCCATTTTGTCTTTTTGTTGTTGTTTTTGTTACCTGTGCCTTTGGAGTCATGCATCAGAGGGATCTTTGCCAAATCCAGTGCCGTGAAACATTTGCCTTATGTTTTCTTCTATGAGTTTATAGCAAGGCAAGTCCTATGAAGGGGGGTTTTCTGGGGAACTGCCAGGCATAAAATCAGTAACAGTTCTATGGCCACGGTGCTTTTGAGGAGGCTCTAGACTGTTCTGCCCATTCCACTGGGTGCTAGGCTGCCTGTTTTCACAGCTACCCTAGTTGCTATGATGCGGTTTTTCGAGGCTAGTGGGGACCTGAGGGAGAGGGATATGGGACTAGGGCAATTAAAACCTCACATAGCTCGCTGCTCTTACCAAGATTCAGCCGTTTCATTGTTCCTATTTTTGAACAAACAAGCTTCACTGGTTCTGTGTCTTGGATTAATTCCCACACCTCCAAAACGTGCATTTTGACTCTTTTTTTTGCCTGTGTTGTAACAGTTTTTATGGAGGAGGGGATTTCTGGAGGACCTTATTTAACATTTTGGGAGTGCTTCCCATTTCACCTCTTAACTTCCTATGAATCCACACGAATGCAGTGTGGCCTCTTTTGTTCCACATGGTATTTAAGTTTCCACTTAACTCTGTTTGGGTGCTGCCATAGTGCGTTCCTTGCCACGTTGTTCTACACTTGTATTTCTCTGTGTGGATCAGTCACAACATTCATCGCATTATCTGTGAACACAGGGGTCTTTTCTTTTGGAATACTATGAAGAGTGCTGCTTATGACCATTATTGTTCAGGAACTGAAGCAAATAAGCAGAAATTTCTAGGGCATTTGCCTAAGAGTAAAAGAGCTAAGTTATGGGGTACTTGAGAAAATAAATGTAACTAGAAAATTAAAAGTGCTATTTCAAAGTGGCATGCCGCTTTAGGTTTCTGAAGCAGTTTAGGAGAGCTTCTGCTGTTCCACAGCAGTGCCAGGCATTTTCAGTTTCGTATAGCCGGTCTTGTGGGTGTGTAGCGACATCTCTTTGTGGCTATGTAATCTGTATTTCTCTGAATACCGATGGCATTGAACACCCTCACAGCGGTTTGTCTGGCTCATCCTTTACATTTTGACTCCAGGAGAATAAGCTGTCATTCCCACCCGTCCATCCAAACTGCTCTGCTCCAGGATACCAATGACTAACTCTCCGTTGTCAAACCAAATGATCATCACTCGGTCCTCACCTTGGACCTACTGGCAACACTTAAAAGATGATCGGTATGTTCTGACTTAAACTTTGAAAATAATCGCTCTGCCCGCTGGCTGGAAGTTAGGCTATTGGGAGAGCCAGGGTGGAAGCAGAGAGACCAGGGAAGAGACTTCTGCGGTTGGAGAAGAGAAGAGGAATGATGGCTTGCAGTGCACTGGAGAGTGGGGGTCGGGGGCAGTGGTGATACGAGGTCACATTCTGAATATATGTTGAAGGTAGAGCCAAGCGAATTTGCAGATGGACTGGCTTTGTGGTGTAAGGCTCTTCTAGAAACACTTTCTGTCTTGGTTTGCAGGACAGTGCTCTCTCCTGGTGGTACCCCTACCATGCCGGCCACTCCTTCTCCCACTTCTTTCCTGAGTCCTCATCTTATCAACACCTACCCAGGGAATGCCCTGGAGCTTAAGTCCTCACACCCAGTCCTCGATCTGTTCCTTTCTCTAGCTGGTGGCTCTGCTCCCTAGGCAGAGGCAGCCGGTCCGTGGCTTGGATATCATCTCCAGACGGGCAATTCTCAGATAGACATCTGTGGCTGACCTCTCTCCTGAATTCCAGACTCAGTCATCTTCCTGCCTAGCTGGCATGCCCACATGGGTGTTTAATAGCCGTCTCAGGCTAAACACGTCCAACTCCTGCTCTTTCCACACTCATCTACACCTCAGTGAATGGCAACTCTGTTCTTGCAGTTGCTCAGGGCAGAGCCACTGGAGTCCTTCCTTGCTGCCTTTCTCTGCCTTGCTCTGTCAGCAAATCCTTTGAGCTCTACCTCACAGTATACCCAGATTCTAGCCTCTTCTCACCACTTCCACTTCAGCCACCCTCCTAAAAGCTTCCGACATCTCCCACTTGGCACATGACAAGATCTCTAAGGATTCTCTGCTTAGGCAGTGGCCCATCGCCCTACCCCTGTCTGTTCTTTGATCATGTAGCAGGTGGAGTGATCCTTCAGGACTTCTCAGCTCTGGTCATTCCCTTGCTAAAACCCTTCTGTGCTTCCCGTCTCCGCTGAAATAGAATCAGAATTCCTTACCGATCCTTACCAAGTCTTCATGTGACCTGTCTCCACCCACAGCCCTCAACTGCTACTCCACGATGCCCACTCTGTCCAGATAATGCTGACCTCCTTGCTGAACTTCAAACATGCCAAGCATGCTCCCATCTCAGGACCCTCCCACTTAGACTTCCCTCTCCCTGGTTTGCTCTTCCCTCCTCTGACCACTGGCTGCAAATAGCACTCCACCCTAACATCACTCTTGTTCCCCTTGCACTGCTTCGTTCTGTTCCATCGCACAGATTACATCCTGGCACATCACGTAGTTATCTTTTTTGTGTGTCAGGTTTGTAGTTTTTTTTTTTCAATTTTCGTGGGATCGGGGGCTTCGTCTTATTTTCTACCATGTCCATAGTACTAGTACAACAGTTCATAGGTAAGGATTCAACAGTGGTGGAATGAATGAATGAACGAATGAATGAATGAATGGATGGATGAATGAATGAATGGGGAGAGGTGACATGTGTCAGCCTCATAGTCAAATTAGACTTCTGTAAAAAGCACCAACGTTGGACAGCAAGCCTCGAATGTGCAAGTGGGCCTGTCCTGAGCCATTTGCACATTAAGGACTAAGGATACAGTCAGAAGAGGGAGAAAGCTAGAATCCTTGACTTAGGATCCAAGCAGCAGGATTGCTTTTAATACTACCATGGTCTGGAGAGGGTCTCTAAGGAAAGAAAGAAAGTCCTTACCAGTCTTACCTGTAACTGGGCCTAAAGCAGTGATTGCCACATCAACCAAATCCCACTCCTTCTCACCCCCAGAGATTTTCAGTTTAGCAAGGGAAGTAGAATGTGTTTGCAATGACCGTATATATGATGGATCAGAATGCCATAGGTATAAAGGAAATTCGGTATTGTGACTCGGTAGTGGCAGATCTTACCATTGCTCAACAGCCTACAATTTATATAATCTTACATCCTTCAACACAGTTGATTTTAGATCTTCTCAGTGTTGATCTGAGCACCTGCTGTATGCCAAGCTGTGCACTCGATACCGGCACACGCATTACGTAACTTAACCTCTCAACCAGTCTGTGAGAAGTGCCCTTTGTGTGGCCGTCTTACTGAGGCAGAAACCTAGGCCCAAGGAAGTGAATTTCGGTGTGTAAGACCAATCAGCCAGAAAGTAGCACCTGGGATTTAGGGACAGGGAAGATGAAAGCCCCCTCACTCAGAAGAAAGGTGACTGTCTTCTTTTTAGAAAGGTTATTATTTACTCTCAGAAAATCCTCTCTGGTTGGTTTTGTTAGGCTAGGAGAACACAAGACTCCAAGCTTATGCAGCTCTCATGCTCTTAGCATCAAGGAGAAGAAAAGAGCTCTCACGGTTCTTAGGAAAGGTAGCCTACTGTTTTCTCTTACGCTTGAGTTGTTTTGTAAAACACCACTAGACATGGGTCATAAATACAGCTAATGTGACAATAAAGATAATTAAAATTGTATCTGTTTTGGAAAAAAATCATGAATAAAAGGAACAGTTTCTTTTTTTAGGTGCATTGTTACATAAAATGTAAATACTGCAATAGAGACTCTGAACAGTTTGGGGACCTGATGTACTGGTATCATTTTGTTGCAACGGTTTTATAAAGAGAGTCCTGTCTGTAGGCTTTCCTTAAACCATGACACATCAGTTACCTCAAACTTTATTTACTGTTACCTGTAATTCGAGAGTTTCCCATGAATTGTCAGTAGATAAAATATCAACTTTAATATAGAAATTAAGAAATGAAGAGAATAAACAAAACTCAATCATGAATTCAACACTGTGCATGTGTCCCCTGGCCTCAATTTTCCACCCTTCCTGATTTACTTGGATCCCTGAATCAGATGCAGCCCATTCCAAAGAGCCACAATATAAAAAAACCCCAATTACTAGGCTGCATCGAGTCTGAAGTGATGCTTCATCCAAAAATTGCCTTTATTTATTTTAAATTACCTCTATTTCTTGTATATAAACTGTTACGGTAAATTAGAGTACTCAGTAGATATCATTCCTAAAATAATGCATTGATGTGACTTGGGTGAATAATTCTGGGATAGTATTAATATAGATACAGATAATACAATTGTGTCAAACAATGTAGATGGAAGATGGTATGCCCTGAAAAATAATTTTAGCTCAGAAGTTGAACCAGATGATATAAGATATTGATACAATGATCCATGAGCAAAAGCTTAAACAAAATTGTTTCATGAAATAGGAAAAGGCAATAGTACAGAATATTTTGTATATGATTTCATGTATCGATGTATAACCAAATTGCTGAAGTAAATATTGAAAGCTGGGTTCCCTCCTCCCAGATTACTATGTTTCTCTAGACTATATAGTCAGTCAGAGCCACTGGAGCCATCATTTCTCATTTCACCTTTGCCTCTATGAGACTCTCATTACCACTCAGTGCTTGAGGTATTTGAAGTATTTGGCTTCTTCCTCCACTATTCTTCTGCCTTCGGTTATTCCTGTTCTTCACCTGCTACCTCTTATGGTGCAGGCCCTCCTGGGACTTCTGGCGGTGGGGCCTCCGGGGGTGGTGGGGCCTCTGGGGGTGGGGCGGCCTCCGGGGGTGGTGGGGCCTCTGGGGGTGGAGGGGCCTCAGGGGGTGGGGCGGCCTCCAAGGGTGGGCCTTCCGGTTGGTGAGGAGCCTCCTGTGGTTGGGGGGCCTCCTGTGGTTGAGGGGCCTCCTGGGGTGGGGGGGCCTCCTCTGGTGGCAGGGCTTCCTTTGGAGCCTCTTCTGGACCCATGTCTGAAATATCCGCAGGATTCTTTCCTAAGTTCTGTATTTGGAGCTCCTCTGTGTCCTCAGTAGTCTCTGTGGACTCTGAAGTCTCCTCTGAGGAGCCTCCTGGCGTCTCTATTGACTCAATTCCAGCGTTAAGGCTAATGGAAATTATTAAAATCAACAATAATAGTAAAAGCAATGCGGGGAGTATGAAAATTATCTTGTTAAGAACATTCATTTCAGTCTTACGTTTAGTAGGAATGACACTTCCTCCTGCAATTAGATTTTCCTCAGGTGATTTGCTGGGGGTACCACTGTCCACACTACCCCCATTTCCTGGAGCTTTGCAGTCAGGGGGGGCATAGCCCTCCTCACAGTGGCAGTGCCTTAAATCGTTGCAAACTCCTCTCCCATTACACATTTCTTTTGGTTCACAGTCGTACCTAAACACGGCATGATCAATGCAGGAGTAATTCATGCAGACTTTGTATGGGGCACAAAGGGTACCAGTGTCCACATCTCCATCATCAGGGATATCAGTAAGGTTATAGGCATCCATGCTCCAGCAGAAGTCTTTTTCATGAGGGACCTGGATCACTGTATGGTGGCGTTTGATTGCTGGTATCTGTCTAATATTTGTACATACAAGTTTCCCACAAAATATATTCTCATCAGAACACTTAACATATTTTGAACGAGGTGAAGCCCCAAAGCCACAGTTGCCAAACCGGTCCCCTCTGGTGTTCATGGAAATATAACAGTCTTCTGGGGCAGACCTTGCAGGGAACCCATATATATCCATGCACTGAGTATCAGGGTTCTTACACCGGCCCATAAAACAATAGTGAATTACATCACACGCTGTACCATCTTGCTTATAGTGGTCTCTGGGGCATACTCCAGAAGTACCATCACAATACTCTGGGAGGTCACACTCTCCAGAAGCAGAGCGACACATGAATCCCTTATGTCTCAACCGGCAATTAAAACAGCATAGTCCTTCACTACACTGTGCATGCTCCTTCAGCCTACATGTTTGGTCACAGCATGGGTTACCACCACAGTCGGGTCCACAGTCACACTCCTCATTCTGCTCCAACACGCCATTTCCACAGGTGGCTTGCCTACGCAGGCGACCTTTGGGCCGAGGCTTGTTAAATAGGCAGGCCCCTTTGTGTTCCCGGAGGAACTGGTAAAAGTGGTCAGAGCTGCAGTTGCTGAAGCCACTTTCTTTAGTGATATTCTCATGCATGAGGCAAAAGCGTCTATCTTTACAAATGCAGGCCGAGTGGTCGTGCTGAATACCCAAGTTGTGCCCAAGCTCGTGGACCATGAGCGCTGCAAACAGGAGGACATCTTCATGATGGAAGGATTCAACAGCTGCTGCAAAGCCTCTTGAACAGGCACCATTGAGAAACGCCTGTCCCACATCCTCTCCAGGATGATGTCCCACGATCATGTGGGCAACATCGTGCTTCACACGATGGAAGAGCTTCTCCTGTCGCCAGCTATTGAAATTCCTGAGTGTAACTCGCAAGTCCGCTGGGACTTCTATGAGGTCCCCCTCGGTCCAAATCTCCATTCCAGCCAGCACCAGCTCGGTGTTTATTCCCCTAGTGAAGATGTTGGCCAGAGCGGTGATGTCCATTACTCTCTGGACTGTCTCATTGACGTTACTGCCCCACATTTGGAACCGCTGGTTGTTGACCACGACGAACATCTCCACGTACTTGGTGTGTGACCAAAAGGAGGACAGTGCCTGTAGACTGCGAGGCTTCCTGCTCCCTTGTTGCCGGCTGGTGGACACCGCTTGGCTGCCTTTGGAAGTGACACTACAGGAGACTCGAGCTTGGTGTGCCATGGTGTACAACACATGTTCAAACCGTTTTGAAGTGTCCATGGGCTCAATGCCATAGGGTTTCCCCTCCTTAATCAGGAAGCCCCTGAGGCCTGAACAGGTGTTGAGAGAAACAAAAGAACCTGGGACTCCTTCTATGTAGCCTTCATAGTGACAGTCATGGGAGACGAAAGGCATTTCTTGCCCCAGGACACCATTGTGGTAGCTGAAGACTGGAAAGTTATTCACAAAATAGTCTCTCTTCACCCTCAGGTGAATCACCTGTTTCTGGCCCTGCATTAATAGCGTATAGGATGTCTCTTTCACTGGGGTGTCCCTTTCCTGGACAGTCAGCTTCTTGGGGATGACTATTTCATAGAAAGTGTAATCTATAGAACCCAGATTACAGTACAAGCTTGGCAGGAAAATCACCAACAGCAACACAATCCCCAGCCTAACATATGAAGATTCCAGCACTGGCCCCAGCCTGAAGTCCCTCTTTCGCGGAGCCCAAGTCTGAAATGTTATCTTACCCTCTTTCAAGGCCCCTTGGTTTTTCCATAGCGAAGGCAGTATAGAGGCAGAGTTTCTCAAAGAGGCTACCATTGACATGGCCATTTGTCAATCAGTTGATGCTGTGTGGCCTATGTCCCACCGCAACAGCTCTCCCTGGCATGCTGAGACTCGGAGAGTCAGGTATTAGTCCCAGATCTAGGCTGGCTCCCTAAGGGGTGGCTGCTGTGCAGCTCTTGAGTAATACAGACTTTGGGGCTGTATTTCTATTGCTCTTGGCCTTTGGTGGTTCCCTTACCGTACGACTTCCTTCCAACAGAAGCTCTAATGTTCCTTGGGTAAGTTCCCTTTACCTTCACAGATATGCCATGTAAGCAGGCTGTAATGATTCAGACAGTACTATAACTCATAATTTGCCTTAAGTATCCTTATTCTCAGCCTAGGCCACACTACTCCTGATATCCGTTAATCTGCTCATTCTTTGAAACCCAACATTCTGGCAGGAGGTAGGGGGAGGGGACAGGGATTCTTTAGGAATCTCTGAGCAGAACAGAGTTCTCTGTACCCACTGCCTCTTTTCCTCATTTCTGTAGTATTCAGGATACTGTTTCTCAGCCCACCCCTCCTTTGTCAGCCTTTGTTCATAAAAGATGAGTTTAGACATTTTGTATCTGTATATAAACATAATTCTTCCCTACTATGAAATTTTCCTAATGCACATACTAAGTGATAAATGAAATAAAGCTTAGTTTTACCATAGAAGTACACAAGTGACTAGGATCAACATTCAATTCCTCCCAACTGCCCCAATATAAAAACAAACTCTGATTAGGTATCTAGTTACCATTTCATGAAGAAAATACAGAATGGACTGTATAAGAATTTTTTTAAGATTTCTTCACTCTTGTAACTAAAATTGAACTGTAACGTCTATATAAGTCCTTGGATTTGGTTTTGTGTCAATTTCCTGGCGTATTTAGCAGTACTTTCAAAAGGAAAAAAGAAGCACTACCTATCTACTTCCTTGCAGTTATTCTCCTGTACATTCAATGATGAACTAAAATAAGACTGTACATCTTTTATCCTGCACAAAAATTTTGTATCAAGTCAAATATTTACAATATAAAACCTTTAAAATAAAGGTTATGACTACAAGTAACACTAAAAAATGGGGATATGCCCTATCTAATTCAAAAAGGAATGGTACAGAGGCACCTGGGTGGCTCAGTCGGTTGAGTGTCCCGACTCCTGGTTTTGACTCAGGTCATGATCTCAGGGTTGTGAGATCGAGCCCTGCATCCAGCTCCGTGCTCAGCGAGGAGACTGCTTAAGATTCTTTCTTTCCCTCTGCTTCGGCCCCTCCCCCCACTCGCACTTGCTCTATCAAACAAATTAAAAAAAAATGGCTCAGTACCACAAGATCTCAGATATAAGCAGGAGAGCAGATCAACTCAATAATATTTAATTCCTAATACAGATTTTAAAATTTATCATTAGCATCTGGCAATAAGAACTGGTACTGTCATATCACGAATCTATTTAAAAATGTATAGCAAAAAAGGTAAAATGATTTCTAACTGGATTTCTTCTTGTATTTTATATTAGAGGAGAAAGCCTCTAAAAATTATATAATTTGGAAATTATCACAGATTTAAGGTATTTCCCTTATTTTAACAACAAACAGGCAGGGCAAGTTAGATTAAGTCATTTTGTAGGATAAAATAATCAAATCAATAATGAAAGAACACTTCTATTTTTTAAATAAATAAAAATATAACTGAGCATATCCAATTTTCCAATTTCAAATTGAAACATGTTTTCTTCAAAAAATACACATGCACATAAGCGTTCACACACAAGATCTGATTTAGATCAGTTGAGCTCTTTAAGCAATAATTCTTCAATTTGTTCTTTCTCACATGAATACAACAAGCTCTTTTTAAAAAGCTGTCTAGCTTTTTAAATTTTTTGTATTTAAGTAAGCTCTATGCCTATTGTGGGGTTTGAACTCATAACCCTGAGATCAAGAGTCTCTGGCTCCACCAACTGAGCCAGCAGGCACCCCTAAAAAGCATATCTATGTTTAGCTTTGAAGAGCTAAAAGCAGGGCACCTGGGTGGCTCAGTTGGTTAAGCATCTGACGCTTGATTTCTGCTCCGGTCATGTTCTCAGGGTCGAGGGATCCAGCCCTGTGTGGGGCTCAGCACAGAGTAGGCTTGTCCCTCTCCCTCTGCTCCTCCTCCTGCTTGGACTCTCTCTCTCTCTCAAATAAATAAATAAAATCTTTTTTTCAAAAAAAAAAAATCTATCCTCTTATGTTTCAAATAATAGATTTCTGACAGGTATTCTCCTATGCTCATACAATATATTAACCAGGAGATACACAAATTGTTTTACATCAAGCAGCTCTGTAACTATGGTGAAGTCGATAGGCATTTGAGTGAAAGTAATGGTTTTAGTTAAACAGAGGGTTGGCAAATCATGTGGGAAAACTGGGGACTCCAACCTCCCACCTACAAGAATTTTTCTTCACAATGTGAACTTCCTGCAGGTATAGGCATTTAGAGGCTGGAAGAGATGAGGACGATTTTGTTTCACCCCCAGTTACATGTAAAATTTGCCTTATCAGTCACCATGACTGGCATGTCAAAGAACAATTTGCTACTAGCCTACAAACTCCACAAATAAAACTCCACTTGGAAGACCAATAACAGTGTTGAGTCCTTTGGGAACTATTGTTTTTTCAAGAGTCCAGAGTAGGACCCACTTTTGTATTACAACAACTGGACCATCCTCCAGGGCATTCACAAACTTCCAGCATGGTACTCTCGTGTGGATGTGTCTGGACATAGTGCTTATTTTGGGGGCCAGATTAATTCAGCCTGCTTAGGCTAAGACACAGGCAACTGCTGCTCTGAGTAAAAGGAAGCACCATTTTGAATGTCCTTCTAGATCATGCCTAAAATTCACCACACACTAAAGGAAAAAAATCATCCTGAGCCTTTGGAAGACACTTAAGTAACAAATTGAGAAGGGAATGGTAGACTGGGCATACCAGGAGTTTCCTCTGAAGAAAAAGAGTAACAAGGCTAACTACGGCCTTCCTCTCTCCAGCCAATACTTCTGCCCTGAGAAAAACAACAGGTAAACATTCAGTTGTTCTAGAAATAAGTGCAGAGTTTTTCCTGATTGCAGTAAGCAATTTGTAAGACTCCATTTCACTAAAAAACAGTAATTTGATTCAACACTTAATTCAACTCTCAGCTAAGTCTTCTGACCAGTAAATAAGAAAACCTTTTGTTTTTCTCTGCTGCCTAACTCCTAGATTTTGCCATGTTTAAAAGTATTGAAGTCTCAGGGTGCCTGGGTGGTTCAGTCGGTTAAGCATCTGCCTTCGGCTCAGGTCATGATTCTAAGGTCCTGGGATCAAGCCTTGCATCGGGCTCCCTGCTCAGCGGGGAGTCTGCTTCTTCCTCTGCCCCTTCCCCTGCTCGTGCTCCCTCTCCCTCTCTCAAATAAATAAATAAAATATTTTAAAAAAAAAAGTACTGAATTCTCCTTATACAGTATCCATTTACAACAGTTATTCATTGCCTTAGATTAGGAAGCTTTACCTCAAAAAAAAAATCTATTACCCAATGTAATAAGGTAATTCTCACAAGATACTTTGTGTTTTTATCCTACATTTCCAGTCCATCACATACATATGGGGCATTCTAACAACACGTTATCCTGAAGACATGCTCAGCAAAGTAGAAGAGTTACAAAGTAAGTGAGCTCTGTGAGATCAATTTCAATTGAAGAGAATGTGATGGGATGAAAGTGAACTGTGCCTATAGATCATCTCCCTCTGCTCTGTAAATTAGAATTTGCCTGCTAGCCCCTCTATTTACCAACGCAGGCACCTACCAAAAACTGCTACAATAAATAAACAAATAAATAAAAATGGTTTATGGAAGCCCATGTGCACAACAGAAAGCTAAAAAAGCATCCAGCCTTGTTTTCTATTCAAACATCTGATCTCTGGGCCAAAACCACCCTTCCTGAAAACGAAGGGTACTGAACAAAATAAATGTAGCCCAGGGATGCCAACTTGAAGCGCAGGCCAAAACATTCGACACTAAAAGGGCAGCTTTAAGAGACAAAAACTGGACCACCTTGGGTGCTAACCCAATAGTTCAGTTTACATGATATAAAAAGAGCCAGGAGAACAAAGAAAAGGAAGGAAGAAGCAATGGAGCTTGTGAGGCCTGCGGGGAAGGGAAGAGGACTGAGCGGGACCTCAGATGAACAGAAAGAAGCTCTGGTTCTGCATGAAAAGAATAAACTCAAAATCCCACTAGATTTAAGAAACACACCAATACCTTTTAAAAGATATGACAAAAAAGAAATGTTACCACTTTTCACGAAAGAATTAGGGACAAAAAAAAAAAAAAAAAATGAGGACTTAGCTCCCTGCCTCTTCCATCATAGGAGCTGGCATCCTGTGGGTTCCAGCAGGCAGTCTGCAGTATGGCTCCACAAAGGTTTTTTGGCACCAGAGGTAATCTACCCATAGTGCAGAAAACAGATACACAGGGCAAGTGAAACCAGATTCCACAGTACTTGATTCAACTGTTTACTGAACAGAGAGGTCAGTATAGTCGGTCCTTTGTCTACCACTGGCAAATGGTTTTTGTACACTTTATTACAAATAAAACAATCTTGTTTGACAATACCGTCTGTCATCTTATAAACATATGAGAAAACAGTCCTAGAATAATAGTATATCTCTAGGAACTGAGCTTTTCTTAAAAACAAACAAATGAACTATACTATGAATAAGTCCTGTATCTAAATCTATACAGCGTCTTTAATGTGGAAATGAAATTATGATTTATTAATTTACATAAAAATTACTTTATACATTAAAGAATAATTTTTCAAATTGTTAAAAAAACAAAGTCTGAATCTGTCATTATTGGGATTCATGGGACATGGTTTGCTCTTCTATCACTTGCTTCACAATTTCTGCCAGTTTTAGTCGATCTACTTTATCTGTGAATCCACGACCTGAAATGCAAGAAAGAAAAAAGTCAGTCTCCAAATGTAGGTGAGATTCTTGACAGGGACCCAATTAGGTATCCATGTGGTATATGACAGGGGCTCTGTAGGTTGAATCTGCAGCACCCAGTTCATCTGAATTCTGGAAAACAAGTGAAAGGGCCAGATGTCCAGATATGCCTGTGCAGTTAATGTAGGAATAACCTCTATCCCATCATACCCCACTCATTCTCTAGCCTCACTTCACCTCAAAATAGCCCCAGCTCAGCCCTCAAAGATCCTCCATGTTCTACACATAATCACTTCTCTGTGTCCGTGGAGAAAGAAAGAAGTATTTTCCTACCATTCCAGCTGAAGCTTTGCAGAGTATCTCTTAAGAGTTTGCATTCCCGGTTATACTTCCAAGCCTCCTGCATTACTTCATTCAGCTTTTCATCTTCATTCTCTCCTGTTGATAAAGATGAAGAAGTTGTGTTTTCCAGTGGCATCATGGGATTTTAAGTGTCAGAGATGGAAGGACACAATCTCCAACTTCTTGAGAAGTGATGAGTAAAGGTGCAAACTTTTGACAGTGCTGTCACTACCAGTCCCTACATTAATGTAGGCCACTTCTGGGCTTTGCACTCTTCTACTCTGACAGCCTCACACAAATCCTCTGATGTCCCTGGGGTTTTACCACTAGGGAATGGGAAGTAGGCAGAGTCAGACTTTGCTGCTGGGCAAAAACACATGGTTAATCTAAGAGACCAAAAGAAGGGAGAACAAGGCTGAGTGGACCCCTTTCTTCCTCCTAGGCTCATTTCTTACTTTGGAAGCTATCTAAATACACTATTTGAATTCTCTGAAAACCCAAGAAATTTGGACATTTTTCTGGCTTCTCATTCATCTGCTGAGAAGAGCCCATTACACCCCACTAAGTGGAGAGAGACTATACTAAAAGGAACCTCTCACTCAAAAGGAGACACGTACAAGTCACACTCTGGCCATGATACACATAGCAGCAGGGGCCACTTCTGAACTTCTGGAAGGTGCTCTCTTTTATATTCACAAGTTAATGACAGCCTTGCACTCTAAAGGCTCTAGAAATGTCTCCTGACCTTCACAAGCTGATCCTGACCTGTCGACATCTTCCATTCTTCATCTTCTGTCCTGTGCCCTTGTTAACAAACTAAGAAAACACAAAATTGCATGCTGCACTAGACACTGGTAATTAAACCTCCACTAGCAGTTTCACAGAAAACCAAAGGAGGGGCAGAACTTACCACTTTTCTGAGTTCCCACTGCCCTCTCTTTTTAGTGGGCACAGAATAATTTATATAATGTACTTATTTTCTCATAACACAAAGGTGAGAAAGACAACCTCAGATTAAACTGCTCCTTCTACCATGTGCACACACACGTGTGCACGCATGCACACGCACGCACACACACACACACGCATGCAGAACATTCATAAATGGCGTGACCTTTACCAGCCTGGGGGAGAATACACTGAGCAATAACATCTCGGAGCTTTTCCAAGGCAACATTTGAATCCTCTGCTCCATTCTCACGGTCGTGGATATAAACACCGTCTTTTGGCTTGGTGCTTTAAAATTTTGGAAGAGAGGGAATAACAAGGTGAAACTCAAAAACCAACTCTTCACAGAAGTTAACTCTAAACATAAGGCAGCACATTTTTCAGATAAATAATGAACTACAGAGTGTCTCCAACTTCTGATGATATTTAAAGGGCTTATCCTTTCCACCCTCTTAAGAAGTAGCAAAAGGGCAAACCCCTGGCTGACCTTTCAGAACCCTGCACTCAGCCACACCAGCCATGAAGGAGAATCCACAGAATAAGCTCAGTTACCCAAGTAATTTCCTCTTCCTCAGAATGGGGTTGTTCACAGAGTGCAGGGGTTTGAGGCTGACTTTCAGATCCTGGATTCTCATGTTGGCCAACTGTTCCGCGTGAGCCTGCTGGATTCCTGCAACCACCGCCTGAATGTAAACACTGTCATCAGTTCTCACGCTCACTTCGGGGCACCTAAAAAGCTAATCTAACAAATTGTGAAGGAGAAGCTCCAAGAACGAAGAAGGCAATTTCACTGTTATGCTGGCAGTATACAAATTTTGATAAGCCAGAGCATTCTTCTCCACGATCAGCAAGCCCAGGGAATACCAGACAAACCAAGGGCCATACAACAGCTAGCCCTTCCTCTCTGCACAGGGACAGAAATGCAAGTAAGAAATACTAACAAGACTCACATTCACGGTCATTGGCAAGAGCAAGTGTAAAGAGAGGTCTTCATGTACACCAGGGAAAGGCTGGTAAGCTGCTGCCTAAAAAGCCTCCCACAGTGGCATTTATTCACTGCCCCCACTGTGTGGACAGTCATTTCAGTCCTGATGACTCAGAACCCCAACCAAGTCAGTCAATTAATTTACAATGAGAAATAACTGTCATGGAATCTAGACCTTTTGAAGTCTGTGTCTTTATGACTGACCAGTGCGGGCTCTTATTATGGGCAGACCAATTAAGGAAGGTAAAAAATCAGCAGAAAGCTTTCTAAGAACAAGATGATCCCATGTTTATATTTTAAAAAAGGACAAACTGTGCGTATATGTGTGTCTCCCAGGAAAAGATGAGGAAGGATACATTAAGCCAGAGATTACCCCATCCCTGAGGAGTGAGATTGAGGCAGAAATGAAAAGGAATTCATGCTTTTTTAAAATATATACCTCTGTATTGTTTTAATTTCAACAATAAAATTTGACAATTTTAAAAAGTAGTTCCCCGTGAAGCATGCGATTAGATCAGGTAGTGTTTGATCTCATTTAAAGGCTCTGGCTCTGGCTATGCTCTACCGGATCCTCACATCACCCTTATCAGTGATGGCACAACTGAAAAGATGAAAATAGCTCAAGGTTGTGAACTCAGGCTCCATGTCCTAGGCAGGGCTAAGATGGACACTGTTCAACATCTGCATATGTGGCCATTTTTCTACCCTTCAAAGTTAGCCAACTCACATCATGACCCCATAATTTCTTTAAAAATGGGAATACACTGTCAGCTTGCAGCTCCACCTTATAGGCCTAGGGGTCACTCTTTCTCATTAAGAATATTATGCATATCCATATTTGGCTTCATTATATACTAATTCTACAGTAACTCCAGAAAGGAATCTTATTTCTTCAATTCCAAGATCTTAAGGGAAGCCACACTGCAACCCCCATGTGCTGATATAAGCAATCCCTTAGGATTTTGGACTGAGCAAACCAATTTTGGACTACTAGACATATTTAAATCAGAAAGAGAACCACACACAAATGAGAGGTGGCAGAGAACTCTGTTCCTTCCAGCTCTTTCTTTCCCATACTCCAGCAAAACTAAGGGAGGTCTTAGCATTCTTTTTTCCTGGGACATCTGGCTCAGTCGGTTAAGCATCTGATTTCGGCTCCGATCATGATCTCAGGGTCCTGGGATTGAGGCCATGGTAGGCTCCCCACTCAGCGGGGAATCTGCTTGTCCCTTACCCTCTCCCTCTGCCCCTCCCTGTCCCTCGGCTCCTGCTCTCTTTCTCAAACAAATAAATAAAATCTTAAAAAAAAAAAAGAATTCTTTTTTCCTATTCCCTTACTCTTTCTCACACTTCAATCCCCCTCCCGTCTAAGTGGGTAAAATGTATGCCTGTGTCCCTGCGTTTACCTCTCAGCCACACTATGGTCCCACACAACACATCTCATTCATCTGCATGTCCGTCTAAGCAATATCTAAAACCTAAGACACTTCTCTTGACCTAAACCAGCCTCATTCCTGATTTCCCTCTATTTGTCAATAGTATCAGTGAATATGATACCCATTGTCTCCTTATTACCTAGTAAGTCACCCAAAATTGTAGAAATTTGTCTTCAAAAATATTGAACCTATTCACTCATCTCTACTACTCTGCTCCCAGAGCTGCTCTTGGGCTTGCCGATTACTGTGTAAGTCTTAGGTTGGCAAATCTGCAAGTCTGGCTGACTGTCCCTAAATACCTTCCCTTGTGGCAGATCTCTTCCCCAAAATTGACAATGGCTTCTCAGTTATGTCCTACTAAGACTTAAGCCCCTCTGTGTGCTTTCAAAGCCTGGTCCTGCCACATATATTTCACTGACTTCCCATTAATGAAGCCAGGTGGTTTTCCCCACAGATGCACTTTGGTCTATAATTCTTTGCTCCTGTTGTTCACTGCACTTGGCCATGTATGTTGCTTACTCATTTAAAGCAGTTCATGGCTAAACATGTGAACAGATTAAAAACTGCCATGCAGTAATTAATAAATATGAGGGGTTTTGCCTTCTCTTTGGGAACCCTTCCCTGATTACAGCCCTTCAAAGATGTTCTCTTTTTCTGAATTCCCACAGCATTTGTAGAAAATGTAGCATGCAAAGCTCTGATGTCTGAAAAGTTCCCTCCTTATTTCACATGAATTAGTCTTTCCAATCAGTCTTGTTTAAGCCCCTCAGGGGAAGGGAGGTTGTCTCATAGTACTCTGTGCCCCCCCAACCCTGAAGCACAAATATGGAAGATCTGAGTTTTCACTTAGTGCATATTTACTGGGCCTTGATCTGGTCTTTTACTCAAAGAAGCTTTTATTTCAGAACCTGATTTTCAGGAAAGCATGGATGTCTCTCTGGGAAAGACTGAGTTCTTTGCACTGCTCTGCCTTTGACCCCTCCCTGAGCCTTGTCCCAGCATTCCTTCTCAACACAGCCTTCTGATGAAAAAAGTAAGCATCATTCAAAACCTTATCCATCATCAGTTGAGCAGAGGGTAGCACATTATCCAAGGCCTCAGTCGAGTTGAGCCACGGGTGGTCCAATACTCCCTCGATGGTGAGTCTTTCCTCTGGTTTGACCTTCAAAAGCCTGTAGAGAAAAGGCCAACAGGGCTGTCGTGCACAGTTGCTTCCAGAAGGCCAGGAAGTTCCTGGGTCTGGTTCTAACCAGGTCCAACTTCTGACTTTCTACCTACTCCTACAAGCCTAGGCTTTCCATCTATAGGCAGGGGTGGGGATCTAGTACCTAACCCCTGGTGGTGAGGGCACTTTGTCCTTTGGTAGTCCTTTCTACACTAGACAGAGTGAGATAAAAATGGTAGAATAAGGCTTAATCCAGTGATACTTCGGACTGAGTTCAAGATTCAATAAGCCTGCATACAGTTTATAGCTCCTGAGACTTGAATCTCCACATCCATGTCTTTAGGACAGTGGGCTCCAATTTCCAAAAGGGACTCAAAGTGCCCTTTTGGCTGACAGTGTCTACAAAATTAGTTAAGGGGTCATGTGGTTATGAAAATCCAGGTTGCTAATTGTGGTAAAACTGTTAGATGTCACCAAATGGCAGGAGGTGAACCCTTTATTCTAGAAACATTCAAAAGCCAAAAATCTAAAGTCTCTGGTAAGGGGATGGCATTTCCTTCTAAGCCGAATGTTTTGCTCTGTACCATCTACTTTTTGACCCTACTTCTTCACATCTCGTCCATTCATGCTGATGCAACTCTTGGCCCACCTCAGCATGTACCCGGGCTTTTTAGTCCCTCTTCCAACTACACATCCTCCCACTGTAAACATCAGTCAGGACAACATGCATACTTGCTCTTTCAGGTTCTCCGTAACCTTCTGGATCATTCTGAACAAACAGCTTCAGATTCTGAAGAAATGATTATTTAGAAAAGAATCCCAGGGGTGCCTGGGTGGCTCAGTCGGTTGGGCGTCTGCCTTCGGCTCGGGTCATGATCCCACGGTCCTGGGATCAAGCCCCATATCGGGTTCCTTGCTCACCAGGGAGCCTGCTTCTCCCTCTGCCTGCTTCTGCCTGTCACTCCCCCTGCTTGTGCTTACTCTCTCTTTCTGGCAGATAAATAAATCTTTAAAAAAAAAGAAAGAAAGAAAGAAAAGAATCCCAATGCTGAAAGAAGATAACCAATATTGCTCTAGGGACAAGAAATATATTCTATAGAACTGACAAAGAACCACTTAGAGGATATTGATGTTTTGGTTACGTAGCAATACAGTGTGGAAACAGCATGGGAAGACAAGTGATGCTTTAAATATTACCCCTCCCCTCCTAAAAACTTTCACTTGTATATTTAAGAAACTAGTCCGTCTTTATATACATAGATCCTTAACCAACAGGACAAGCTCTCTATTGAAAGGGCGTAATCTCTATAAAGAAATGGCTGTACTGTTAGGAGAAAGCTCCCAGGCACTCCCCCTTTAAAGCTTATCTTCATCATATTACAGATGAAGAAACTGAAGCCAAAAGAGGAAAAATTACTCAGTGAACACCAAGCAGTAGGAGTACCAGAAGAGTGCCCAAATCCCAGGCAGCTGAGCCTCCCACACAGGTGGGCAGGAAAAGCGAATATACGTCAAATTTAGGTCTGACTTCTTACCTAGTCCTTCAGCTACCAAAGGACTCTGTCAACTCTCCCTCACCCACTCACTAGCACTAAATCTTCTAAATCTATCTTAGCAGTGGGGAGGCTAGAGGCCCACACAATCAGCCACCTACCCCCCACAGCAGCCAAGGAATGAAAAGCCAAAATGTCATTGTCATCTTAGCCTGAGTTCAGTTCCTGATGCCATGTCTGTTCCACATGACTGGCTAACATGCAGGAAGGGCGCAACATGGGGCTTACCAATTAAGGTCCTAAATTAATACTCCAAGGTACCTGGGTTCACAACCCTGGGGACAAATTCTAAGAATGCAACAAGAGGGAGCAAAGCTCCATTTTCACCAAGGTGTGGACATGAAGCGCTCTCATCTCAGGCTCCAGGGATAAGATTTCTACGATGTGCCAACGGGAAGGAGCATGCCTGGGAAACTAATGACTTTTCCCTTGTGATCCACCACCTTAAGGCCTCCTTGGCCTCCCCACCCCACAGCCTGGGGACTCACTTCCTCACAACATCTTTGGCCATCTCTGAAATCTGGCTCCACTCTTCTTCTGGGAACTCAAAACTGCCTGTCATGATCTTTCTCCGCATATCCTTTGGGATAGTCCGGCTGTGGTGTTTGGAGTAAAAAGGAGGGTATCCGCACAACATCACGTAGATAATCACCCCTAGGGACCACAAGTCACAGCTCTGAAAGGAAAATGAAAATAGTCACTTACAGCAGAGGCACAGCCCCAAAATAAAGCCCCCAGAAACAGCAAATAACATACACAGGCGGGTATCTCCAAAAATCACTTAATAGAGACTGGAAAAGTTTCAGGAAGTCTTAAGGGAACCAACCTTTCTATCAGAGGCTTTCTATGCCCCCAACACTACATATATGCACACCAGCATATGATGCCAATCTAGGGCGAACTAAACGGTCACTTTTATCCTCACTGCTCAGGCCCAAGCTACTAGCTGATCCTTGGGTATAGGTACAGGGTACTTCATCTCCAGCCAGAGGAACGACAGATATAAGCCAGCTGGTTGGGAAACATGTACACTGTCGATCTGGGCAGGGTTGAAGGTGCAGGCACAAAGCAGCTGAGACACAGGTAGGCTGACCCCATAACACAGCATAAGTCATTTTGCAAAGACCAAAGCAGTTTGACACAGATCAGGAAGAGGCAGGAGAGGGAAGAACAGGAGGTCTAAAAGCACTCCTCTGGCCACAGATGATTCACTACACCCATTTGCAGGACCAGACACCATTCTTGGAGAAGATACTCTGAAAGAAAGAAAACTGCCACCAACTATTTTGTCTGTGGCATTAGGTGCCTTCATGGGCTACGGTCACAGCATGATTATTAATAAAGGACTCCTAATTTAGTTAAATGCAGCTCTACCTGCCTCAGAAACTGGATCCTCAGAAGCTTCAGATCAAGCCTGTCTTGAATCACAGGACAAAAGCAGAGTCTGCCTGAGAAAGGCAGCAGGGAGCCTGCCATTACGGCCACATCTTGTGTCCTGCTGATAGAAGCCTAGAAAATGGGAGGTCTCAGGTACTCCCACCCATGTTTTGGCATCATACTAATGGGTATTTGTAGATGACACGACCCCGGCTACAAAACATAATTATAAAATTATAGAGGTGAGGTGCCTGCATGGCTCAGTTGGTTAAGTGTCTGCCTTTGGCTCAGATCATGATCCCAGGGTCCTGCTCAGCGGGGAGTCTGCTTCTCCCTCTACCCCTCACCCCGCTCATGCTCTCTCTCTCAAGTAAATGAATGAAATCTTTAAAAAAAATTACAGAGGTGAAAGTAATATTAAAAACAGTTCAAATCCCTCACTTTCCACATGAGGAAACTGATACTACAGTTTTTAAATTAAGATTGATGTATTATTTAACTTTTACAAAATTTAATTACATCCTATTACATATTTTTGTTAAAAAAATTATGTGCAGGGGCACCTGGGTGACTCAAATGGTTAAGGATCTGTCTTCGACTCAGGTCATGATCCCAGGGTCCTGGGATTGAGCCCCACATCGGGCTCCCAGCTCAGCGGGGAGACTGCTTCTCCCTCTCCCTCTACTATTCCCCCTGCTTGTGCTCTCTCACTCTCTCTGTCAAATAAATAAATAAAATCTTTAAAAAAAATTATTTGCAAATGTAGCTTTCGGTGTTCATTTAGCTGCCAATAAAAAGAGGATTATCTCTAGACTAACATACATACACATTCAAAAGTAGTATGAGCTGTTTATTATTTCAACATGCTGTTCATCTACAGTGTGTAATTTTTATGAATGCCATGCTAATTCATGAGCACCACTAGGTTCACAAAATGGAACAGGAAAAGAAGACAAAAATACTACTGGAAAATAATATATCACACAAGAATCCATTGCATTCATGCTGAGAAAATTTTAGCAAGTAAATTAATGTCATCTAAGTGCTTCTACCACTCACTTCCTGCATGCATCAAGAAGCAGAAAGCAGTTTCTGACTCTGATGCTATAATCGGCACAGCCCTCAAACCTTCGCTACATTAGGAGAGAGATGACTATGGTTTTGAGTTTGTAGGGTAAGAAGGTGTGGAGCAGTGATTTCCTGGGGACTGACCAGTGTTAAATATGAAAGTAGGTGTTTAAGGTTCTTGGTTACAATGTGCCAGTGACAGTGTGGAGCACAGGGTCCTGAGTGGCAGAGAAGCCTGTGTGTTCTTTCTTATGTATGCCTGTGTGTACGTGTGTGCGTGCTATAGGAATATGTGGGGCCCTCTACAGTGTGGGACCCAAGAAGAGCCAATCTACTGCCTTTTCACCACCCTCAGGTCCCTCTCTGTCATCTGTATTCAGCCGTGAGTCCCCAGGCAGCATGATTTTTTTTTTTCTGATCTACCCAGCGACTCCAGGACCTGCTTTAAGAGGCCCTTAATCTTACTCTTGTGTTTTAGAACAGAGACGCTTGATGTGTAGGCTACAGACTGAGAGCTAGAAGACCAGGAACACTTGCTGTGTGTCGTAGACACTGTGCTAAGTTGGGTATTTTATGGGAAGAAAGAATGGTACCGTAAATGGCCATGGAATGTTCTCAGAAATGGCCTCCACCTCAAAAAAAGCAAGACAACCACGTCTTTTAAATGTGGTCAAATGTGGTCAGTGGACTACAACTATCCAAATAACCTACAGGTGACCACTGCCCTTGGTTCCTGCTGCAAAACCTCAGTTGTTAAGAACCTTATTTCATATTTCATCAGACAAAAAACCTGAATTCCAAGGAATCTTCCGCATGTGTGGCTGCTGCCAGCCTTTTGGGCAGGAATATTGAGGGATAAGAATTCCCAAGAATTCATTCCCAAAGAACCACAAACACCTCAAAGGAGAAGAGGGGCTACACCTGAACGGTGTAGGTAAGTATCTCTTCCCCTACCTTGTTATAAGTGTAGGGTGTTGGCGAGGTAGGTATGATGCCAGATTTTTCCTTCTGATGCCTTCTCTGTGCCTCCAGTACCTGTCAGAGTCAGACCAAAGGGGACAATTTACTGAAAACCACACCAATGACCTACAACTTGAGAAAGAATGTTGAAAAAGAATGCTGAAAGAGAGCAGACACTGGCAGTTAACAATTAAAAACAAAAAACAACCATCCAGAAAACACAAACTTTCAAAAACCTTTTTTCCCCTCTTATAACCAGCAATTTATCAGTTTTTGCCCAGGTCAAGGACATGAAGAGCAAGTCCTTGGAAGAGATTTAACTCTTCTTCCTGCCCATCAAGGTATCCAAGATCATGGACTTTTTCCTGGAGACACAGATATCCCTTACACCTGTATAAAAGCAAACCAGTGCTGGCCAGTGGATCAGGTTCAAGGTACTTGTTGCTATCAAGGACTATAACAGTCATGTTTGTCTGGGTATTAAGTGTTGAAGGAGGCGACCACTGCCATCCATGGGGCCATCATCCTGGCCAAGTTCTCCACCGTCTTGTGCAGCGAGACCCCTGGGGGAACAATACTGGCATACCCTGCAGATTCCTTGCAAGGTGACAGGATGCTGCGACTCTGCGCTGGTCTGTTTCCTCCTCACACGCAGACCCACGCTATGATCTTAGCCCCACGCCCATGAAGCTGCTGATGGCAGTTGATGACAGCTGCCACACCTCAGCGAGGGGCTGCAATGTCACCTGGGGCAACTTAGACAAAGCAACCTTCGATGCCATCTCCAAGACCTACAGCTGCCTTACCCTAACTCTCTGGAAAGAGACTGTGTTCACCAAGTCTCCCTGTCAGGAATTCACTGACCATCTTGTAAAGACCCACATCAGAGTCTCCATGCGGAGGACCCAGGCTCCAGCTATGGCCACCACATAGTGTTTTTATACAAGAAGAGTAAAGTGAATTAATTAAACCTGAAAAAGAAAATACCATTTATAACAGAACCATAGAATAAATCTAACAGAGACGGGAAAGACCTGTACACTAAAAACCACACAAATATTGCTGAGAAAAACTAAAGGCAAAAATATATAGAGCAATACAGCTTCCTCATGGGCTAGAAGCCTCAGTATTGTTCAGATGTCAGTGTCCCCATACTGAACCATACCTCTAAAACAACCCCAGTCAAAATCCCAACAGGCTTTTCTGTAGAAATTAACAGCTGATTCTAAAGTTTATATGGAAATGCAAAGAAATTAGAATAGCCAAAACAACTATGAAAAAGAACTACGTTGGAGGGCTAACACTACCTTACCTCAATAGTTATTATAAAGCCACAGTAATCAAGACAGTACAGTATTGGTGTAAAGACAAAGAGATCACTGGAACAGAACAGAAAATCCAAAATTAAACCCACACACATACATTCAATTGATCTTTGACGAAGATTCAAAAGCAATGCAATGGAGAAAAGATAGCCTTTTCAACAAATGGTCCTGGATCCGGATATCCAAATGCTAAAAAGTGAACTTAGATCCATACTCATACATTATACAAAAATTAAATCAAAATGGATCATGCATATAAATGTAAAACCTAAAACTATAAAACTTGTAGGAGGAAATCTCGGGTGATCTTGGGTTAGACGAAGATTTCTTACATAGGAAACCAAAAGCTGAGTCCATAAAATATTTTTAAAAATTGATAAATTGTGGGGCGCCTGGGTGGCTCAGTCGGTTAAGCGTCCGCCTTCAGCTCAGGCCATGATTCCAGGGTCCTGGGATCGAGTCCCGCATCGGGCTCCTTGCTCAGCGGGGAGCCTGCTTCTCCCTCTGCCTGCCGCTCCCCCTGCTCGTGCTCTCTCTCTCTCTCTGACAAATAAATAAATAAAATCTTTAAAAAAAAATCTTTAAAAAATCAATTAATTCATCATATTAACAAAATAAAGAAGAAAAATATATTATCAGCCCACCAGATACAGAAAAAGCATTGGACAAAATTTAACACATTCCCTTTCAGTAAACTAGGAATAGAAGGAAACTTCCCCAACCTGAAAAAGGGCATCTACAAAAAATGTAACAATTAATATGCTTAACGGTAAAAGATTGCACATTTTTTCTAAGATCAGGAATGAGGCAAGGGTATCTGCTCTAATCCCTTACAATCAGCCAGTGGTCCCAGCCACCACAATAAGGCAAAGAAAATAAATAAAAGGCAGACATACTGGAAAGAGCAAAGTGAAACTGTCATTATTCACAGACAACATGATTTTGCATGTAGGAAATCTTAACAAATCTACAAAAAATCTATAATTGATAATTGAATTTAGCAAGATACAAGGGATCAAAAGTCATTCGTACTTCTACAAACTAGCAACAAACAATTGGAAAATGAAATTGTTAAAAATATAATTTTCAACAGCATCCAAAAAAATAAAATACAGGAATAAACTTAAGAAAGTATGTATAAAACCTATACACTAAGAAATATAAACATTTCTGAGAAAAATTAAAGACCTAAATAGAGAGATCTACCATGTTCACTGATTGGAAGACTTAATAATGTTAAGAGGTTAACTCTCTCCAAATTCATCAGCAGATTAAACACAATCCAAATCAAATCCCAGGAGATTTTTCCATTATATATAGAGAAGTGAATTCTAAAATTTACAGAAAAGTGCAAAGGATTCAGAATAATCAAAACAATTTTGAAAAAGAATAAATTTGAAGAACTTATACTATCTGATATCTGAGGTCAAGACTTAATAAAAAGCTACAGTAATCACATGATATAGCTGTAAGGATAGACAAATAAGCAGAATAGAATAGAATAGACTAACAGATACATGGTCAATTAATTTTAACATTTTTATTTATTTATTTATTTATTTGTTTGTTTATTTATTTGAGTTGGGGAGGGGCAGAAGGAGGGGCAGAAGGAGAGGCAGAAAGAAAATCTCAAGCAGACTCTGTGCTGAGTCCAAAGTCTATTGCAGGGCTCTATCCCACGACCCTGAGATCATGACCGGATCTGAAATCAAGAGTCGGATGCTTAACTTCGGACTGAGCCACCCACGCGCCCCTGTCAATTGATTTTTGACAAAACTGCAAGATAATTCAGTTCAACAAAACTGTAAGGTAATTCAGTGATACAAGGCTATTCTTTTCAACAAATGATTTGGAAACTTGATATCCATAAGGAAAAAAAAAACTTGACCCTTATTTTACACACATACACACACACCACCCCTCAAATGAATCACAGTCCAAAAGGTTAAAAGCTAAAACTAGAGGGGCACCTAGGTGGCTCAATGGGTTAAGCATCTGACTTCCGATCTCAGCTCAGGTCTTGATCTCAGGGTCATGAGTTCAAATCCTGCACTGGGCTCAATACTAAGCATGGAGCCTACTTTAAAAAAGGGTGGGGGGTACCTGGGTGGCTCAGTCAGTTAAATATCTAACTCTTACCTCGGCTCCAGTCATAATCTCAGGGTCATGGGATCAAGCCCTGAGTCAGGCCCCACGCTCAGTGGGGAGTCTGCTTCTCTCCCTCTGCCCCTCCCCCTGCTTGCTCATGCTGTTTCTAAAATAAATAAATAAAACTTAAAAAAAAAAAAAAGCTAAAACTATAAACTTTAATAAGAAACCATGAGAAAAATCTTCACGTACATCGGTATGGAAAGACCTCTTAGGAACAAAATCACCAACCATTTAAAAAAAATGGGTGAGGGGCGCCTGGGTGGCTCAGTCAGTTAAGCATCCAACTCTCGTTTTCAGCTCAGGTCATGATCTCAGGGTTGTGAGATCAAGCCTTGTGTCAGGCTCCATGCTGGACATGGAGCCTGCTTAGAATTCTCTCTCTCCCTCTCTCTCTGCCCCTCTTCTCTCTCCCTCTCTCTCTCTCTCTCACCCTCCTTCTCAAAAAAAAAAAAAAAAAAAAAAAAGGATGGACTGGATTTGATCAAAACAAAAAACTTCTAGGGTGCCTGGCTGGCTCAGTCAGTGGAACATGAGACTCTTGATCTCTGGGTTGTGAGTTCAAGCCCCACACCGGGGGTGGCAATTACTTAAATAAATAAATAAACTTAAACGAAAATTTAAAATTAAAAAAAAAGTAAAAAACTGCTGCTATTCTGAAAAGCAAGCCACAGTCTGAGAGAAATATTCGTAATATATGTGGTGGGCAGAATAATGGCTTCCCAAAGATGTCCATGTTCTAATCCCTGGAATCTGTGCATATGTTACCCTACACAGCAAAAGGGACTTTGCAGATTTTATAAAATGGAGGATCTTGAGATGGGGAAGTATCCTGGATTACTTGGGTGTATCTAATGTAATCACAATTATGAAAGGGAAGCAAGAGGGTCAGAGTCAGAGACAGAAAGACGGGATGCCTGGGTGGCTCAGTCAGTTAAGCGTCTGCCTTTGGCTCAGGTCATGATCCCAGGGTCCTGGGATCGAGTCCCACATTGGGCTCTCTGCCCCCTCTGCCTGCCGCTCCCCCTGCTTGTGCTCTCTCTGACAAATAAATAAAATCTTTTTAAAAAACAAAGAAAGAAAAAATGGAGAAAGAGGCCACAAACCAAAGAATGCAGGTGCCTCTTGAAGTTGGAAAAGGCAAGGGAATGGATTCTCCCCTAGAGCGTCCAATAGGAACACAGTCCTGCCAACACCTTGAACCATTTCAGACTTCTAACCTCCAAAACTGTGAGGAAATAAATGTGTTGCTTTAAGGCACTAAGTCTGTGGCAATTCATCACAGTAGCAATAAAAAGTAATACACATATACGACAAAGAACTTGTATCCAGAAAATAATAACTTTTTATACCTCACAATTATAAAACCAAAAACGGGCAAAAGATTTATACCTGTACTTCACAAGAGAATGTTGTACCCATATTTCACAGTAGAATGTCTAATAAACACATGAAAAAATACTCAACAGTAGCCATTAAGAAAATGTTATAATTAAATCCATAATGAAATAATACTATGGACATACCCGAAGGACTAAGATTATAAATACTAAAAAACATGAGTTGATGGTAAGAACATGAAGCAACTGGAACTCTTATATATTACTGGGGACTAGGTAAAGTGGTAAAACCATTTTAGAAAAGATGTCTCCCAAAACTTGTAAATGAATATTCCAGCAGCTTTATTCATAATAGCCAAAAATGGAAAACCCAAAATGGCCATCAGTCAATGAATGGATAAACAAACATGGCTTCGTCCTCTATGACAGAATACTACTTAACAACAAAAAGGAACTAACCGCTGATATATGTAGCAACATGGATGAATTTCAAACACATGATGAGCAAAAGAAGTGAAACACAACAGGTACGTGAGTTCCACTCATATGAATTTCTACAACAGGCAAAACTAACCCGGAACGACAGAAAGCAGATCAGTGGTTGCCTGGGGCCAGGGGTTGACGGGGAGCAGACTGACGACAAAGATGCACAAGAGCTCCTCACGTGATGGAAATGTTTTGTATCTTGACTGTGGTGGTGAACGTGCAGGAGTGTGTTTGTCAAAACTCCTGAAACCACACTTAAACTAGGAGTATTTTATTGTACACAAGTCATACCTTGTTTTCAAAAGAAGTTGATTTTAAAATAAAATGCGTGCACCTAATTAAGCAGACTAGGTTTCTGAAGCTGAGATCTCCCCTTCCCACTGGTAATACACGCCCACTTGTGCTGCCGAAGAGAAGAACGTGTCTACAGACAGCCCGGTGATACATCCTGCGGCAGAAACAGCAAGTGCTTACCTGAGGTGCAACATAATAAGGGGTGAATTGGGGTGTCATCAAGTCACCTTGGTCAATTTTAGCAAATCCAAAGTCACACAACTTCACTGGGGCATCCTGAAATAAAACAAATGGAAGTCATTGCTCCAGAGTTCTCAGTAAACACTAAAGGAAAATCCAGGTGGAAGGCAGGTTACCTTGAGCTCTCTCTCACGAGTTTCTGGCTGACACCCAAGCCTATGAATAGCATATCCTCACATCTGGAGAAATGATTCATACTGAGAAATTTTTCTTAGTAACAGAGAGGTAAAGAATTTCTACCTACTCACAGTTGGCCTTGTTTCATGACTGGTATTGCAGTACTAAAATCAAGATTTTAGCCAAGTGTCCCCTGACTCTATCTACTGGCCCATCATCTCCAATCCAGGGCGTGATTTCACTTTTAGCATCAGCTTCAAGATTGCCAGAGCAACTTATTTGGTGGGACATGGTACATGGGGCAGGGAGTGAGACTGGAGGGAAAAAAACACCTTATCAGTATTAACGAATGGCAAATACAACTATTACACTTCAAGGTAATATTTAAGAGCATATAGATTGCTGCCCCTTTCCAAAGAACCTCTAAATCATATCCAAAATCTTAAGTCTTACAAATGCATATCAGTACCATCCAAAATTATCAATGCCAAGGGCATAGCAGAATGTCTCTGAACTTCTAGCAAGGAAACAAGTGGGGAAAGTAAGCTGCTGGAAGCACTTTGGCTTAGAACCTCTTCACCAAGGATTCAGAGAACTCTGAATCCACACCTACACACCCGTTCCCGAACTGTGTTGAGAGTGGCGCGCTAAAATGCAGAAAAACAAGTCATCTCACCAAAGAGTTATCCTTGAAGAGCAGATTTTCAGGCTTGAGGTCTCTGTGAGCGATGTTTAACAAGTGACAGTGCTGTAGAGCCAAAGCTATCTGGAAAAGGACATAATGGAGCAACCATATCTTAGAAAAGATAGCTCTTTAATGCCCCTGGCTTAGAGAACTCAGGATATTAAAAAAAAAAAATCCTTAACTAAGTCAATTAAGACTGTGGCTGGTTTTCAATTTTACAGCAGAAATTAAGTAAGACTTTGGGTACCAAGAAATAGAAATGAATTCAACTTAGTTTAGCTGCAACCTGTATTTCATTAAACAAAAAATAAATAAATAAAGTTTACTTTGTTCAAGTAAACTGATGGTTAAATCCTGTACGAAATGGGAAGAATAAAATGCTTCCAATTCCACTCCTCTGAGATGCAACCAGCACGGCAGAGTAAGTGCTGTGCAGGGCAGTCTTCAGCAGGCCTGGGTTCCCCCAGCAGGGCAGCGGGCGCTAACGCCTGGCTCCGGAGAGAACCACACTGTCGGGGGGCGGGACCTCAACTCCAGGCTCTGCCTTCAAGAAAAATAGAAAGCCACTAACTTCATTTTTCCACCTGATGTTCCAATTTGCACATCCCATTCGCTGAAATGGAATGTCGCCTGTTTAGGTGGGTTGGAAGGGTTTTTGTTTTATACAAGATTCTCAAAGCACATCCTAATATTTGAAATCTTTGAAAAATACAAGATGTAATTTTTAAAATTAAATAGAACAAATTCTACCAGTTCTTCAACTCTCAGTATGGAATTGTCTTGGCATTCCAAATATCAGTTCCTCCCTACCAGAAAGGAGGCATACTAAAATGCCTGAGGCTCCCGCACACTTAGCGCTTGAAGCTGAGGCCGCTGGCTGGCGGCGTGCTCACGGACACAGCCAGTGCACGACCTGAGCGGCAAGTCTCCGCTAACACCACAAGGGTTCTGGCCCAGTGAGCAGACTTTGATAGGAATTCTTGCTATAAGTGAGAGAAAAATGCTTGAGGCTCATGGAAAATTTGGAAGAATTTTGTATTTAGAACCAATTGAGCTCTGATTCCTGCTTTTTGCTTTGCCTGCTTGGCCTGAAGATAAGCCTTGTGGAGTTGGCTTTTCACCTCCTCACGAGGTTATTTCCAGTTAGATTCCTAGTATTGTTTGTGACATAAATAGAATTGTTTGTGACAAAAAAATTTTCTAGCAATAAAATGTGATGTCAAAATAGACTATAACCAGGAATAGCCCAGAATTACAAAGATCTTAGAATTCTATTAAAATCTGATGAGGTGACTCATAAGCAAAAAGTATCTTGTATACAATTGTCCCAGAAGATATTTTTATCCCACACAATCTTTCAGGTGTTATCAGCAGCAATTCATCTCAAATCTAACAACAGTGCTTGGACACTACATGCTCAAAGATATCTACAGTCTACACAGGAATTAAAAGATTACCTTCCTTCCAGAGTTTATTTAAATCTTTTAACAGGCAGCAACTGACAACCACTTAAAAATATAGTCCCCCTCCCAAAGCATTAAAGGGGTCACAATTCTCCTGTCAAAGCATCTTTTCTGATTACATAACAAAGCAGGCAATGAGAGATCAAATAGAGCTTTTCTTCAAGCTTTCTTTTATTCCCCCCAATGTAATTGTGCTTGTTAACCAACATTGTTGGCAGTTTGATTGGTACCCGGGGTTAACTTGCCTGCTTTGTTACTTGGCTGGCTTGCTTCTCTGTAAAGTGCCGGTGCTGGCTGATTCTGTGAAATAGCTCTCCCCCTTCCATCATCTCCATTACAATTAAGAGTCGAGCCCTGTTTGAAAGCATTTGATTTTGTTAAGTTAAAAAAAAAAAACTGAAACATCAAATAAGCTAACCTAAAGATACCTCATCTACAAAGTGTGTAACTACTTCCTAAGTCTAGCCCTACTGTTCCCCTTGGAGTTGGACCCCTTGTCACTATCAACTGGGCACTACAGATAAGGAATATCCCTCACCTAAAATTTTCTAAGAAGCTAAAATGGGAGTAAAATAATTAAGTTTTGAAAACAATGATCCCTTTGAAGATGCTGTACTTAACTTGTTATTACTAGGTGTTAAAGGGGGGAGTTGATCTTTTAAATGACATGTTTTTGTATCGTATTTAGGGCAGCTAGATGGAAAGTGTATTGAAAACAGAATATAACTTTGTGTAGGACGTGAATTTCAAGTCACTTGGCTGGTGTTGGGCTACCCTGGTTATTCACTCTCATTCTGTGACTCTATGGGTCTGTGTCTATGTCTGTGTCTATGTCTGTGTGTCTCTGTCCACTCCTTCTCCCCATTACACTAGTTTTTCATGTGACCCACAGCATACCCAGCAAGACAGCTGGACAGGGTTACACAGCTACTAAAGAAAGGCAAAAATTCTCATATTGTAAAAAAAGAAAAAAAAGAAAAAAAAATCTAAAAATCGGAATTCTGGTTACCATTCTTTGATATAAATGCTTCCAGCTTCTATCCAAATGCTTTCACCAACAGAGCACAGTTGTAAGAAATAGTCATTATTTCCCATCTCTTTTTACAAATCCATCTTCTTTCTCCACCTGGAAGATTCCTACCCACCCGCTTCAAGTCCTAGCCCCCACATAACCACTCTGTGAGACATCTCACCTCCCCAGCCTCCAGTTAGCAGCTCTCTTCTCCTTTGTAAGCTCAAAATATCTTATGGATGCTTCTCCTTGGTCCCTATCACATTGCTATGATGACAGGTTTACATCTCAGTCCCCAGTAGAAATCATACCTTATTTAACTTTCAATTCCCTGGAAGACACTTAGAATGCCACCCAGTGGGCCTGCCAAACATTTGCCAAACAGCTAAAAGAATAATGTTGATTTCTTCTTTTAAAAAGGAATGTCAGATTAAGCAATAAGGGCTTTTTGCCATATCAACTCTAAGCCAGTGCCTAGTAATATCTGGTCCCCTTTCACTAATCTGATATAGAATCTGTTTTAATTCCATATTACATACTTTTTTTTTTTTTAGAGAAAGTAATCACAATTATCGGGGGGTCCCAGAGAGTGGGTGGGGCATAGATGAAACAAGACTGGCAATGAGTTGGCAACTCTTGGTGTTGCATGATTGGGTACCTGAGGATTCATTACATAATTCTGTCTGCTTTTACAAATGTTTGAAATTTTCCAAAATAAAAAGAAGTGAAGAGAGAAAGAGAGAGGGAAGCAGGCAGGGAGAGAGGGAGGGATGGAGAGAAAGCAGGAGAGGGAAAAAACAGCACAAAAGAGAGGCAAACCCCACTACACCTTGACCTACATGTGGAGAGGTGGACATGCGGTGATGACCCCCATGTAGTCTTACCTGGGGCTGGACTCGTGAGGAAACTGTACACTGTTAGCAAACACTTCAATGATTTGAACTATATTTGGGTGTGTGGCACACATCATGTGCAGACGTACCTTAAAGAGAACAGCGGAAACGTATCACCTCACCAACAGATTCACTTTCTGCTGCCCCATCCATTAGCAAATGAAAAATCTGGCAAATAACTCATTTTGTTTCAGAAATTATTCCTATATCTCCAAACAAAAGACTACGTTCTCCACTGCACATGTTACTAGTATGTCATCACCACACCCAGATGATTTAAAACAAGTGTGTATTTTTTAGAACTAGAAACACATCCTCACAGCCCTCCTGCAGCACACTTACAAGACACTAGTCACCATTCTCCACTCTTCAAGGACCTTGTCCAATAAGTATAAGCTGAGGTAAACCTGAATACTTCAGGGCATAAGAACCACATTAATTGAAAAAGAACAAGAGGTGGTCGAAAGGAAGTAAGACTGACAGCCTTTGTTACTGCTAGATGTGGGACTGCTTTGTAATGATAACAGGAATAGGGAAAAGGGGTAAATACCAATATAAAATTCTTTGTGCATCTCTGTATTCCCCCCAGGAAGCTATCTTACTTGTATAAAGAAAAATTCTTAGGCACTTCCAATATTTAGGCAAATCAAGGCAATAAAGAGTCATACCTCATTTCTAGCTTTTGGACGATCAAAAAGAATTTTCAGTGCAAACCGTTCTTGAGTAGATTTCTTTACACAGACTCTAGATTTGAAGGAAAAAAATTCTATCAGAAATCATCTCTGTTACACTGAAAACTAATTTAACCAGTTTGTTCTTTTAGAATTGTACTTCTAATCAAGAATATATCTGGGTGCATCCAAACAAACTTGTCCCTAGGGCTAGCAGGTGGAGAGGCAGAAAAGCCATCTCACCCTCCCCGCACAGGCCTCAGCTTCTGAGCCATGTGGGAGCAACCTGAGGATGGCCAAGGAAGGAATGGCCAGGGATGGCCTCTGCTGGCTACAGGTGACTCTCACAGTAGCTCCAGTTTCAATATCTTTTTCTTGCTTGCTTGCTTTCTTTCTTTCTTTCTTTCTTTCTTTTTTTTTTTTTTTTTTGAGAGCGTGCGAGAGAATGAGGGGGTGGGGGCAGAGGGAGATGGAGAGATCTTAAGCAGGCTCCATGCCTAGCACAAGCCCAATATAGGGCTCGATCTCACAACCCTGAGATCATGACCTGAGCCGAAATCAAGAGTCAAACACTTAATCAACTGAGTCACCCAGGTGCCCCAGTCTCGATATTTTAAATGATTCTATGTTACAGATTATGTGACTCAGTCACTTAAATATATTTCTAAATGGATGAGGAAAAGCCTAACATAAATACCTCCACTTAGATTACAGCTATTTCACAAATCTGGCACACCTGATGCTTCTAATGGACGATGTATGCCAAATGGCCCTTTGCAGAGTAATTTTGCCATAGTTTGCATGTGGGTCTCTTACCTAACTGGACCACTAATTCCAGCTCCCAGCTTCTGAGTCCAATTGATATTGTATTCCTCTAAAATGGAGGTTTCCTATTAAAACAGAAAAGGGTGGGGCAAAGATTCTCCAATTAAAAAGCTGAATAATTGAGCAGGGTGGGACAACACAAAATCTTGGCACTCAGTATCTCATCTTCTAAGAGAAACTGGTAAGCAGGGCTTTGCATTCTTTTGGCTTTATAATTAGGTATTTCTTCTAAATGACCAAGTTAGGCACTGTTTTCCAGGAAAAGAGAAAGCAAACACTTTTAGGTAAGAAGAAATTCGTCACCTCATCCACAAAGTCCATTTGAGTAGATACTCAATGTTTTTCAGGGCCGGGGGGAGTGTGAGAGGGAGATACTCTGTCAAAATGCTTCACTACTGAATATTCAGTTGCTAAAATAAAATGGTCAGGATATTTTCTGAGGTTCCAGAAGACTGCTCTGATACGTGCTTCTATGATATAGAGGCCTACACCCTTGAAGAAATTGATCAAATTGTTGAAATAACTGAATAAATTGAGACTTAAAAGTTCAAATAAGGTAGTAGTGAATATAATACTAAACTTATCTAATTTTCAACAGCATCATTTTGAGTACAAAGATATTGTCATATTCATTATGTAACTACATTTTTTATAGTTTTCAATTGTTTTATTTACAGTTTTAATAGCTTTCAATAATTCCCGATACAGCCTCTATGATTTAGTGTAAGTTTTTATGGAATTTCTGTCTAATCACTGTATGTTGAGCTTTGTTGCCATAGGCTTTCAGGCATGAAAGCCACATATTTAAGTTATGGCAGGCTAAAATTCATTTTTCAGGGTTCCACAGGAAGAAAAGGAAACCAAATGGAGACCTTGAAAAATTAGGCTAGACCACATGAGATTTTCAAATTGTTCTGTTGCAATGAGAATCTAATAGGACCCCAATTCCCAGTATATGGGAACAGGTATCTGTCCATATAACACACACTCATTGAGTGGTTGGTATGTGCCAGACACCAGGCTAAGTTCAGAGACAGAAAAACAGAGCTTCTGCCCAATTCCTATGGAAGCATACAAAATAAGCTTACAATAGTCGTCATTTCCACTTTTCTGCTGCCCCGTTCTTGATAAAGGTTCTCATCAGATAATAAACGCTCAGTAACTGTGGAATGAGACTAGAAAGGTAGACTAAAGCTGGATGATAGAGGGATATTGACTTGGGAAAGATCAGTTAGATCATTACACAAACTCCCTTCTGAAAAACCATACATTGGGGTTAAGGAGCTTGTCATGGTCACACAGTGAGTTACAGGGACTAGTAAGACTAGATTCTATGGCTTTGGCCTCTTCCTTAGCACCATTCCAGCTATCAAAGTTAACTACCTTACACTGAAGATTAGGGACAGATCTTGCCCAATCAGGGAGATCCCAGGCTCTGTCCCCAATCACCACCCCCTAAACAGAATTCAGACCTACCCACTTAACTTGCCTACCTCCTTCATGTTTCCACTGCACGGCCTGTTGGACTCAGAAGTGTTTGAGAAGACAGGGAGGAATACAGGATTGGGAAAGAGGGAGTTGGAAGCATATTCTAAGCTTCATGGTAGAGTAAAATCATTTGCTAAACCCCTCCTCCTCCTCGACTCCAGTGAAAACTACACTCATATTAGATTCATGGAAAAGAGAGCTTTGTTCCATGGAATTATCTGTCATGAACAGATCAAAGGACTGTTCATTCACCCAGTTCCTGGGATGTGGAGATATCAGACCAAATTCTTCACTGTGCTGGTGCTTATTCAGATGGTACTCTATCTGATACACAGCCAAGACCACTCAACTTGTAGAGGCTTGATGAGGCTCTGACAGGAGTTTTAACACTTGATGTTTCAGAAGGTAAGAGAGGCACTACCACGCCTCTCTACAGCCCTGATTTCTGAGCCGCTTTCCTTACACCTCTTGTCCTCTTTTCCAGGTTTTGTTCTTGCACCTTTGTTGATGGTGCCATAAACACTAACCAGTCTAAGGCTTCAAGAAGCCTGGATGGGGAGGAGAAGTAACGCTCTCACATCTGTCACCTCTTCTATGTGTAGATGGCCTATTTTCTCACATATTTTAATGACAATGAGAATATAGGAAGGCATGGGTCAATTAAAACACTTCACTGAAGTAAATTATGGACTACTTCAAAGGCTGACAAATACACTGACTGAATTCTGCTAAAGAAATATATATACTGCCTTAAATTAATAAGGATATAGGTACATGGAATGAAGTAATTCTTCAGAATCCTAGACCAAAGGTCAGGAAATCACAACCCACAGGCAAATCTATCCATTGTCTGTTTTTGTAAATAATAAACAAAATATATTTGTGATAGATATAAAAATGATATAGTAAAAAAGTTAATATTTACCGGATTAAAAAAAGATCCAACCATAGCTGTCTATAAGAGATATACACTGGATTCACAGAAGCAAACAAGTTAAAAATCAAAGCATTTCAATAATTATGCTGCATAGACTGGGTATCCACATGCAAAAGGACAAAGCTGGACCCTTAACCCCATATACAAAAACTCAAAATGGATCAAAGACCTTAATGTAAGACCTAAAACAATAAAATTCTTAGAAGAAAACACAGGACATGAGTTTTGTAACATTGTATTTGGCAATGACTTCTTGAATAAGACACCAAAGGAACAGGCAACAAAAGAAAAACTAGACAAGATGAACATGAAAAATTTTTTAATTTTGTGCATCATAAAACACTATTAACAGAGTAGAAAAGGCAACTCACATAATGGAAGAAAATATTTACAGATCAAGTATCTGAAAAGGGATTAATATCCAGAATATATAAGAACTCCTAAAACTCAAAAACAACCTGATTCAAAAAACGGGCTAAGAAGTTGAATAGACATCCCAAAGATACACAAATGGCCAATAAACACATGAAAAGATGCTCAGCATCACTAATCATGAAGAAATGCAAATCAAAATTCCAATGAAATATAACCTCACACCATTAGGATAGCTACTATCAAAAAACAAATAGGGGTGCTTGAGTGGTTCTAAGTGTCAGACTCTTGCTCTCAGCTCAGGTCTTAATCTCAGAATTGTGAGTTCAAGGTCCACATTGGGTGTGGAGACTAATTAAAAAACAAACAGAAAATCAAGTGTTGGTAAGGATATGGAGAAATTGGAACCCTTGTGCACTGCTGGTGGGAATGTACAATGATACATTTCCAATGCCATGAAAAACAGTATGGCAGCTCAACAAAAAAGTTAAAAGTAGAATTACCATATGTTCCAGCAATTCCACTTCTGGGTATATACCCAAAAGAACTGAAAACAGGGTCTTCAAGAGATATTTGTACATCCATGTTCATAACAACTATTCACAATAGCTAAAACATGGAAGGGACATAAGTGTCCATATACATATGATGGAATATCAGTCAGCCTTAAAAAGTAAGGAAATTCAGAAATATGCTACAAAATGGATGAACCATGAGAATATTATGCTAAATGAAATAAGGCAGTCACAAAAAGACAAATACTATATGCTTCTATTTTTCTGAGGTGCTTAAGAGTAGTCAATATTATCGAGATAGAAAGTAGAATGGTGGTTGGTAGAGGCTGTGGAGAAGAAGGCAGAGGAGTTACTGTTTAATGGGCACAGAGTTTCAGTGTTACAAGATCAAAAGAAGTATATGGATGGATGGTGGTGATGGTTGCACAACATTGTAAATATATTTAATACCAGTGAAGTGTACATTTAAAAATGGTTAAGATGGTAAATTTCATGTTATGAGCAATTTTATTACAATTTTTTAAATGGAGAAAAAAGTAAAAGGATGGAAAAAGATATACCATGAGTAACTATAAGAGAGCTGAAGTAGCTATACAGACAATAGACAAAATAGACTTTAAAACAAAAGATGTTAATAAAGAGAGAGACACTTTTTATAAGGATGAAAAGGTCAATTCAACAGGAAGACATGATGATTATAAACATATGCAGGCACTTAACAACAGAGTCCAAAAATACATGAAGCAAAAATTGACAGAATATAGGAGAAAAATAGATAATTCAAAAATAATAGTTGGAGATTCCAATACCGCCACTCTCAATAATAGAAAAGCTAAACAGAAAATCAGCAAGATGTAGAAGATAACGCTGTCAACCAACTTGACCTGACATCTATACAACACTGCATCCAACAACAGAAAAATACACATTCTTCCCAAGTACACATGGAATATTCTTCAGGATAAATCATATGCTGGATCCCAGTCTCAATAAATTTTTAAAGACTGAAATTATATAAAGTTCTTCAACCATAATGGAATTAAGCTAGAAATCAACAAAAATTTTAAAATTACATAATACTTCTAAATAATCAGTGGGTCAAAGAAAAAAAACAGGGAAACTAGAAAATATTTTGATCTGAATTAAAAACACGATACAGTTGTCCCACTTTGTCTGCGTGGGGTACATTCCAAGACTCCCAAGGAATGCCTGAAATCAGAGCTGGTACCAAATCTTATATACACTATGTTTTTCCTGCACATGCATACCTCTGATAAAGTTTAATAATTTAAAATTTATATAACTTAACATTATAATTTATAAATTAGGCACAGGTAAGAGGCTAATAATTAATAATAAAATAGAACAATTATAACAATATACCGTAATAAGAGTTAGGTGAATGTGATCTCTCTCTCTCACACAGTATCTTTTTTTTTTTTTTTAAAGATTTTTATTTATTTGACAGAGAGAGCGAGAGAGCATAAGCAGGCGGAACAGCAGAAGGAAGGGAGAAGCAGGATCCCCGCTGAGCAGGGAGCCCGATGTGGGGCTCGATCCCAGGACCCTGGGATCATGACCAGAGCAGAAGGCAGACGTTTAACCATCTGAGCCATCCAGGCGCCCCCACACAAATATTTTTTTGTACCACACTCACCCTTCCTCTTCTTGTGATGTGAGATGACAAAGTCCCTATGTAATGAGGTGAATAACATAGGTCTTGTGAAAAGGCATTAGGCTACTAATGACCTGATGATTTAGAAGGATCATCTGCTTCCAGACCATGGTTAACCATGGGTAACTAAAACCACAGAAAGCAAAATTGTGGCTATAAGGGGACTATATGATAAAATTTATGATGTGTAGTTAAAGTGGTGTTTAGATGTAAATTTATAGCTATAAATCCCTACATAAGAAAGATTACAAGTCAATAACCTAAGTTTCTACCTTAAAAAACTAGAGAAAAAAGAAATAAACTCAAAGCTAGCAGAAATAATAAAAACTAGGGCAGAAATCAATAAAACAGAAGACTGAAGATTCAAAACCAAAAGTTGATTCTTCAAGATAACAAAATTAACAAACCTTCAGCTAGACTGAAAAGAGAAAAAAACACAAATTGTTAATATTAGAAATGAAAGAGGGGACATCACAACTGTCCTTAGAGGACTCAAAGCATTATAAAGGATCACCATAAACAACTTTATGGCAAGAAATTAGAACACTAGATGAAATGGATAAATTCCAGGAAGACATAAATTACCAAAACTCACTCATGAAGAAATAGAAAATCTGAATAAATCTGTAACAAGAAAGTGAATTAATAACAACAAAAAAATCTTCCCATGAAGCAAAGCCTAGGCCCACAGTTTTGGTAGTAAATTCTACCAAATCATTTAAAGTGCAGTTTCTCAATCTTAGCAACGCTGACATTTTGAAGCAGATAGTTCTTTGTTGTGAGATTGTCCTGTGAATTAAGATGTTCAGGAACATTCCTGGCCTCTACCTGCTAGGTGCCAGAAGCATTCCCTATCTGCACTGAATAACCATAATGTCTCAAAACACTCCCAAATGTCTTATGAGAGACAAAAATTGCCCCCTATTGAGAACTATTGACTTAGTGAATGAAATAATACCAACCCTCCACACAAATTCTTCCAGAAAATAAAGGAGGGTATACTTCCCAATTCATTCTGAGGCATGTATTACCCTCATACCAAAGCTAGACAAAGGCATCACAAGAAAACTATAGACCTATATCTCTCATGAATACAGATGCAAAAATCCTCAGCAAAATTATTAGCAAACTGAATACAGAAACATACAGGAATAATTTTATATCAGACTAAGTGGGGTTTATACCAAGAATGCAAGATTGGTTTAATATCTGAAAATCAATTAATGTTTCTATATGCATCATTAAGAATAAAGAACAAAAACTATCAATAGGTGAAGAAAAAGCATTTAACAAAAACTCAATACCTATTTCTGATAAAAACTCTCAGCAAACAAGGAATAGAAGGAAACTCCTCAACTGAACAAAGGACATCTACAAAACCACTTACTTAGTGATAAGTCTTTAATGCTTTCCCCCTGAGATCAGGAACAAGGCAAGATGTCCACTTTTGCCACTTTCATTCAACACTGTACCTGAGGTTCTACCCATGGAATAAGACAAGAAAACAAAATTAAGAGCGTATTTCCTGTAAAGGAAGAAGTAAAACGGTATTTATTCACTGATGACATGATTTTTATACACAGAAAATCCTAAAGAACCTACAAAACAACACCAACAAAAATCTAGAATGCAGCAAATGTGGTAAGGATGCAAAACACGTTATTAAAATACAGAAATGAACTGTATTTCTATACACTAGTGACAAACAATCCAGAGAATGAAATCACATAATTCTTAATAGCATCATATAGAATAAAATATGAGGAATAAATTTATTAAAGGGTACAAGATCCATACACTGAAAACTACAAATACATTGCTAAGAGAAACAGGAGAAGCCCTAATGAAATGGACAGTTATACCATGTTCATGGATTAGAAGACAATATTGTTAAGATGGCAACTGTCCCCAAATTGACCTATAGATTCAATGGAACCCCTGTCAAAATCCCAGAAAACTTTTTTGTAGAAATAGACAAGCTGATTCTAAAATTTATTTGAAAATACAAAGAACCTGAAGAGCCAACTTATTCTTGAAAAAGAGAAACCAAGTTTGTTCTCACACTACCCAATTTTGAAAATTTACTATAAAGCTTCAGTAATCAAATTAAGTATGATACTAGCATAAGGACAGTCATATTGATCAATAGAACAGAACAGAGAATCCAGAAATAAACTTGCTCACTTATGATCAACTGATTCTCAAAAAAGGTAACCAAAGTAATTCAATGGGCAAAAGACAGTGTTTTGAACAAGTTGTCCTGGAACAACTGGATATCCATATAAACGACAAACAAACAAAACCTTAGACCTTTATGTAACACCACAAACAAAAGTTAATTCCAAATGGATATTAGACCTAAAAAAAAAAGAACTAAAAATTGTAAAACTTCCAGAAGAAAATATAGTTGAAAATTCTTGTAACCTGAGATTAAGCAAAGATTTCTTAGCTATGACACCATAAGCACAATCCATAAGAAAAAGAAAAAAAGATAAACTGGACTTCATCAAAATTAAAACCATTGAAAGTGAAAAGATAAGCCACAGACTGGGAAAAATATTTGCTGATCATATGTCTGATAAATCACTTTTATTCAGAGTTTAGAGAGAACTCTTACAACTCAATAATAAGACAACTCAATTTAAAAATGAGTAAAAGATTTTAATAGAGTTAAATACCAGGGGAAAAAAATTGCATGAATGGCAAACACATGAGAAGATGCTCAATAGCATTAGAATTGGTTTTTACTCAAAGTATATAAAGAACCCTTACAACTCAATAAGACAAATAACCCAATTTAAAAATGGGCAAATGATTTGAATAGACATTTCACCAGAAAAGATACACAAATGGCAAATAAGCACATGGGAAGTTGACCAACAATATTAGTCATTAGGGAAATGCACATTAAAATCATAATCAGAACCACCATACAACCACCAGGATGGCTAAAATAGAAAGACTAACAATACCAAATATCTGTCAGGCGGGAAACAAAAACAAAAATAAAAACAAAGACAAAAACAAAAACAAAAAACAACAGACCCCTCAAATACTACAGGTGGGAATGAATAATGATAAAGCTCATTTGGAAAAGTTTAACAGTTTCTTAAAAAATTAAACATAAACTTACCATGCCACCCAGTAATTCCATACCTAGGTATATACCCAGAAGAAATTAAAACTAATATTTACACAAAAACTTGTATAAGCAAGTTTTATTTATCATTTTGTTCATATTAGCTAAAACTGGAAACAATCTAAATGTCCATCAACTGGGGATGAATAAACAATAAAAAGATTACTCAACAGTAAAAAAGAAATAAACTCCTAATATATGCACTAACATGGATGAACCTCAAAAGTATTATAAGTAAAAGAAGCCAAATATGTAAGACTATGTATTATACAATTCCATTAATTTGGAATTTCTAGAGACAAAACTTAGTGGCAAAAGTAGATCAGTAATTGTCTGGAGTGGGGAGTGGGAGTAGAGGCTGACTAAAGAGGTGAAAGGAACTTTCTAGGGAGGATGCAAATATTCTTTTAAAAAAAGATTTTATCCATTTGAGAAAGAGAGAGAATGTGATGGGGTTTGGGGGGGGCAGAGAGAGAGGGAGAGAATCTCAAGCAGGCTCCACACCCAGCACGGAGACCAATGTGGGGCTTGATCTCGAGCCAAAACGGAGTCAGACACCCAACCCACTGAACCACCCAGGTGCCCCAGGATGGATCTATTCTAAACGTGGATTGTGATGAAAGTTGCACAACTCTGTAAACTTACTAAAAATTCTTGAACTTACACACTTATATTTTGTGAATTTTATGGTATGTAAATCATACTGCATTTAAACAATATTTTTACAACTAAGGAAATGAATTTTCACTAAGTGCATCAAATATTAAGAACTCTGCCATATACAATAGAAGGCAAATATGTAAGCAATCCGTAATCCCCAAATGCTCTTTCTCCAGGTTTAGCTAAGTGCCTTAGGAACAGTGAAGTCATGGGGCTAAGGGAGAAGAGACAGAAATGAGAAGACAGAGCCTATGGTTGTTGCCTTGGCCTTATCCTAATTATTTTGAAGAGTAATAGGATGAGATGTTAAAGTCTAATCAGACTGCTCTTAGGTAGTCAGGCAGCAGAGGTTTAAATGGTCTGATCAGAGCCCAGGAAAACAGCTTTTCCAGCTGAACTCCACTGGTCTCAGACTTCACCATTGAGGGACATCCTCAAGAAAGCAAAACAATGAATACAACACAATGCCATGGAGCAGAAGTTTTATTTGATGTGATGCTGGCTTGCTTCCAAGCGAGTATATCCTAGTCAGTAGTGGCTGTCAATCAGATATTTTCAACTTCACTTATTTGTATTCGTTGGACACACCCAAACTAGTAGGCAGACTCACCAATGACCTGTCAAGTACATGAAGAAAAGCTAAAAAAAATTCAAGAAAGTCAGATTGGGCAATAGTGACCAAGTGAAGAAATTATGACTTTCTTAAATGACTCTTCAGCTATGAACTAACTAACATTCATCAAGTTCCTACTAAATGTTAGGTATTTTTGTAAGCACATTTAGATACAGCTGTTCATTAAATCCTCAAAAAACCCAATGAGCTGTGGAGTGTTTTTATCTCCTTTCTATGAGTGGGGAAAGTAAGGGACAGAGAAGTGAAGTGACTTACTCAAGGACACTGCTAATGAATGGCAAGGCTGAGATTTTAACCTGAGTCTACCTAGAGAAACTATGGTAACCACTATGTAACATTGCTTCCCATTTATATATTTACCCTCTAGAACTCTGTCCCTCTTCTGTTCAAAACTCCCTAGCATTCCTCTGCTACTCAAGTTCAAAGCTGAAGTCCCTATGATGGTCTACAAGTCCCTTTGTGCTCTAGTTTCCCATTACCTCCCTAAAACATAATCTACACTGACCCACTGCATTCACTTTGCTGTTCCTGGATCACACAAGACTTGTACCTACTTCAGTACCTTTCTATCTGCTGTTCCTACTGCCTGTAATACTCTTCTCTGAGACAGTGGAGGTTTCCTCCCTCGTCCCTTTCAGACCTCTACACAAATGTCAGCTCTTCAGAGAGGCCTTCCCTGACTACTTTTCCTAAAATAGTACTCCCCACCCTTTTTATACTTAATTTTAAGCACCCGGCAATGTTTATTACCTAACTCCACCATCTAGAATATTAGCTCCTTGAGAGCAGGGACATCTGGGAGTTTGGCTTTGCACCACCAATGCCTAAGACAGCACCTGGTTTAAAAAATACAAAAAAAAAACCACGGACAATACTTGATTCACAACCCAGGCATATAACTTTAGGTAACAACTCATGACCCTGTACCAATAAAATCCAAACCAAAAGAAAAAATACAGTCTTTTAGAACCTTTATTTCTATTATTTAAAATTTGATCTTTCTTAATGTGTATGTATATTTTCATGCCTCCTTTAAAAGGTGAAGTTTCTTTGGAATGACTGATAACGTCTATAAACTTTGCTACACAAAAAATTATTAGAAGCGTAACTTCTTAACTGTGTCTCGAAGGGGAAAATAACCCCAAGTTGCCAAATGGATGCCTGTCCCTCAAGAGAAAATGGAATTCTTAAATGGACTGACTTAATACTGCAAAATAAGTAAATAATACATATCGAACTTCGGGCTCAATTTACACAAGACTCTAATTTCCTAGCTACAGCTAAATGACTTTCTAACTATTAGTACCTCCAACGTTTGCCTGTTTAAAAAAAAAATAAAAGAATAAAAAGCAGATTTTTGAAAACTTTTCACTTTATTTGGGTCATTTTAGAACACACATATTTGCTTTGTTGTTGTTGCTGTTGTTGTTAACAGTGGCAGTAAGTCACAGAACACCATGAGCTCTTCCTCAATAAATTAAATGCTCCCTAGGAGGAGAGGAAAGAGGAAAAGGTGAGGGAACATACGCAAAAGAAAGAACAATACGTGCCAAAAGACAGATTTTGTGAGAAGGCGAGCCACCCCTTTTGAAACTGCAGGTTTCCAGGAGGCTGGTTTCAAACAAATAGAGAGCGATGGGTAAAGTCCAACTCTCCAAGTACTGTTGCAGATCATCCGGAAACATATACTGGCGGCACCTGGGGAGTGACTGAAAGTAGAGTCGTAGGGCCCCCTCTGTCCCACTCATATCAAGTATCTCCACGCCACTCACCTTCCGTTTTAGATGAGCACAAATCACATCCCTACTTTAATCAGGGAAGTCAGAGGGAGTCGGACATCCCTCCCTACACAGACACAAACCATTCGCCCCAGGGCTGTAAAACGCAGTCCACGGAATCTGGGAAGACCGAAACCGGGAGTCGCTGGAATCTCTCACTCCAAGTTCTCTCCGCTCTCTGAGGCTGAGCCCAGAGGAATGCCACAGGGACAAAGCGGGGAGGAAGGGGGCATCTCCCCCTTACCTTGATGGCTTTCTCCATGTCGCTCTCCTCGGACATGCTCCGTAGGGCCTCTACGGCCGCGAGCGGCGGAGGCTGCGCAGCTGCCCGGTCCCACCGTAGCCGAGGGAGCAAGGGGCTCGGCGCTCGGGCCCCTGGGCCTCGGGGAGACCGGCAGCAGCCGCCCCCAGGGGCCGGCGGGGATGAGGGCCCCGGCGCCGGCTCCGCTTCGGCGGGCGGCTCTAGGCTGGCGGCGGCGGCCCCCAGGGACAAGCCTTTGTGCTGCGCCCCGCGCGGCCGCCTCCTGGCTTCATCCCCGGCCGGGGAGGCAGGCTCCCGGGGCAGGGCGAGGCGGGTCGGGTCCCCGTCCGGGGCGCTATGCAGAGGCCTCGCGGGGCCGCCGATTAGGCCTGGGCTCGCCAGGTCCTAATGAGGAACCTGCGCCTCCGTCTCCGCCGCCGGCACCGCTGCGAAGCCGAGGCCGAGCCCGCCGCCGCTGCTGCTCCCGATGCCGCTTCAGCGCCACACATCGCCGGGACACCCGCGCCGGGCAGCCCCGCCGGCCGCCCGCCCGCCGGCGCTCTGTCCCGCCTGAGCTCCGGGCCGCCCCTCCTGCCGCCCGACTCCTTGCCCCCACGGCTCCACGCGCCCCTCGCCGCCGTCCGCTGGGGTTTCCGAGGTCCCCCAAACCACGCAGTTGATTTGCAGGCCTCCGCCAGGGCCTCCCCAAGCTGCGCCGCACTCGGCACAGGCCCCGGGGCCCTCCGCAGCGCTGGCGCCGCGCTGATGACGTAACGTGCCGTTTTCCTCCCCCCCCCCCCCCCCCCCGACGGGGTGGATCCACTGGAGAACGGCACCTGACTGAGTGGTGCTCGGGCCCCTTATTTTCTCGCCGGCGCCGGGAAGGAGGTTCGTTCCGCCAGGAACAGCCTGCGCGAAGGACCCGGGGGTTTCAACTCGTGATGAAGAAGAGGAAACGGAAGTCCCGGGCGGGTGCAGCGGTAAGAGAACAGAATTGTGTGTAATAATAGTAGTAATAGTTGTGTATTCAGAGGGTTAATTTTACGTGAGGCTCTTTTGCCCCATCAGGTTCTTTCTGCTATACAAAGCAGGCATTTGGCGCTGCGAGGTAAGTATGTTCTTATCTCCGCGTTCCCAGGTTAGGTAATTAAGGCTCTGAGAGCCCAACTCTCTAGGGCACAGCTGAGAAGTGGTCAAGTCAATTGGAACCCACGTTTGTGCTCCTTCCACTACACCAATTACCTATCCAAGGACCTTGAACGAGCTGTTGGTGGATCTTCATTCGTTCAGTTATGTACTGAGCACCACCGTGTGTCAGGCCTACTTAACACTTGGGAAACAATAGGAACAAGAGTCGGTACCTACTCAGTGGATCTTACTTTCAGGAAAGGTAAGAAGCAAATAAGCAGAGGGAAACACGGAGTTTGTGGATGCTAAGAAGAACGTGAACAGGATGCTGAGATAAGAGAATAACTGGATGTAGGGATTTTTCTTAGCAGATGATCAGGGAAGGTTTCCCAGGAGGTAACACTGAGGCTGAGACCTCTGAGGAATGAGAAGGAGCTGACTGTTGGAAATCTGAGGAGAAGATATCTGGGCGGATGGAACAGCAGGTGCAAAAATCTTAAAGTGGAAATAAGCCAAGTATGTTCAAGAAGCAGCAGAATGTTCATTGTAGCTGGAGCAGAGCAAGTAGAAAGAGAAAAGTAGAAAGAGAAAGAATGTGGTTGGAGAGGTGGACAGGGGCTGTTTCATACACCCTAGGGTCATGGAAATGACTTTTGGTTTTTTTCTATGTCATCGGAAGGTTTTAAACCAAAGAGTGATGCGATCAAAGTTATGTTTTGAAAGATCATTCTGCTAGACAGAGAAATACGAGCAAACAAGATAGGAGACCGGTGAGCTGTTAAGAGGCTATTGGAATAATCCAGATAAGAGATGATTCTGATGCTTGAACAAGGCAGTGGCAGCAAAGGTGGGGTAGATAGATTTATGATATATTTTGGGAGTAGAGTTGACAGTATTTCCTGAGGATTCCATGTGGAAGGTAAGAATAAGAAATGAGTCAGGAGTAACTTCCCTGAGTCTGGCTTCAGCAACTGGAGGGATGATGATGCCATTCAGTGATTGAAGGACTTGATGCAGGTGAAGGTGGGGAATTCACGGTTTTTTTCTGTCGAGAATAATTTGAGGATTTTGTGTGACATACCAGAGGATAAGTCAAGTAACTGGATATACGTTGTGGTGCAGATGTAGTTGTCCTCTTTGTTGGCCATACACCTACAGTACATTCCTCAGCCCCCTTAAAGTAGGTGTGGCCATGTGCCTATGCTCTCCTACGGAAAGTGAACAGAAGAGATGTGCACAGTTTCCAGGCTCGGCCCAGAAAATTTGTCAACAGGTGCTCTTACTTGCTCTGCCAGCTGGACGATGATAAGAAGGTTCTGGAGAAGGCAAGGCTTCAAGATGGAAGATTCCTGAGTAGAGGAGAACCTCAGCTCCATGGACTTATATATCCACCTAGCACTGTTATATGAGAAAAAAAATAAACCTTTGTTGTTTTGAGCTTTTATGTATTTGAGTCTTTTTGTACTAGCAACTTTGCCTGTGCTATCTAATACAAATAAGAGCAGTGATCCAGCAGTAAATTTTGGGAGAAAATTTCTAGATGAATTGACATTATCTATAACAGGAAATAAAAGGTGCATCGGATTTATTCATTCATTGATTCCATAATAATTTATCAGGTGCCTCTCCGTGCCAGGCACTGTGTTATGTAATAGAAATGCAGAGATGAAGAACTCAGTATACGCTGAGTCTGGCAGCTCACCTTATTGGCTGTTGTCTGCATGTGCTTTCCCTCTCCCTAGAAACAATCTCCCCTCTCAAGACACACACACACACACACACACACACACAGAGCCTAATTTCTACATGTTCTTCAACCACACTCTAGATACCATGTTAGGGGCACCGGGATGGCTCAGTCAGTTGAATGGCCAACTCTCAGTTTCACCTCAGGTCATGATCTCAGGGTCATGGGATGGAGCTCCATGTTAGGCTTTAGGCTCAGTGCAGTTTGCTTGAGAGTCTGTCCCTCTAGCTCACACTCTCTGTCTCTCAAATAAATAAAAATAAAATCTTAAAAAATTTTCATTGGAAAGACATGTCTAATTCTTATCCCCAATCTAAGTCAGATATTCCTGTTGTCTCATAACTTACTTTCTTGTACTTATCACAGTTTTTATTTATGCATTTATTGTTTGTTATTCTTTAGTGTTCTTTCCCCAACTAGACCATAAATATTAATCTCAAGGGAAAGAATCTTACCTGTATTAGTGGCCACATCCTCAAGACTTAGCCCACTGCAGGTGTTTAATAAATATTTGCTGAAGGAATCAATGAATGGAGAAGGCAGAGCCCAGAGGAAGGAGAAGCTTCCTCCATTTTTTGCTGGGGGGAGGCTGTGGTAGGCAGCCTCTAAGGTAGCCATCAGTGATGCCCACTTCTAGGTATTCATGATCTTGTGTAATCCCTTCACCCTGATTGTGGGCTAATCCTAGGGACTTGCTTCTAATGATGAGATGTCATGTCTCAAGTTGCATTACAGAAAGACTTTGTCTTCCATCTTGGGCACCCTCTCTTACTCTCTTCGTCATTTGCTCTGAAGGAAGCCAGCTCAAATGTAAGGTTCTTTGTTAGTTTCCTGGGGGTGCCATAATAAATTACCATAAACTGGGTGACTCAAAACAACAGAAATTTTTTCTCACAATTCTGGAAACCCGGAGTCTGAAATCCATGTGTTAGCAGGGCTGTGCTCCCTCTGAAAGTTCTAGGGGAGAATCCTTGCTTACCTCTTCGAGCTTCTGGTGGCTCCCAGCAGTCCTCAGCTTTCCTTGGGCGAAAGGAGTGCATTACTCCAGTCTCTGCCTCTGTCTTCACATGGCCTTCTTCTCAGTGTCTTCTCCTCTTATGAAGACACTATCATTGTATTTAGGGCCCACCCTAATCCAGTATGATTTTATCTTAATTACATTTGCAAAGACACTGTTTCTAAATAAGGTCACGTTCTGAGGTTCCATGTGTACATGAATTTGGAGGGGAGGATACTAATCAGCCCACTATAGTTGCCTAGTAGAGGGGCCCACCTGTCAAGGAACTAATGTCTCTTGCCAACTGCCAGTGAGAACCTGAGACCTGCCGAAGGCCACATAAATGACCTTAGAATGGATCCTCCCCCAGTTGAGCCTTGAGATGATTGCAGCCTTCTGTGCCAGGAAGAGGCACCCAGCTAAACTGTGCCCAAATTCCTGACCCACAGAAACTGAGATAACAGGTGGTTTTAGGGCACTGAATTTGGGGTAATTTGTCATGCACCAAAGATAAACTAATACAGATTTTGGTGCCTGAAAGTGGGATGCTGCCCTAACAGCTACCTAAAATGTGGGAGTGGCTTAGAACCAGGCAGTGGACAGAGGCTGGAAAGATTTTGAGGAGTGCATTAGAGAAAGCCTACGTTATCTTGAACAAACTTAGTAGAGATCTGGACTTTGGGGGTGCCTTAGTGGCTCCTTCAGCTCGGGTCATGATCCCAGAATCCCAGGATCGAGCCCCGCATCTGGCTCCCTGCTCAGCAGAGAACCTGCTTCTCCCTCTGCCCCTCACCCCGCTCGTGCGTGCGCTCTCTCTCTCTCTCTCTCTCTCAAATAAATAAATAAAATCATTAAAAAAAATCTGCACTTTAAAGATGCTGTCAGTGAGGCCTCAAATGGAAGTAAGGAATGTGTTATTGGAAACTGGAGGAAAGAGGATCCTGGTTATGAAGTAACACAGGGTTTATAGCAACACTGTCTTCAGCAATTATGTGGAAAGGGAGAGTGTTCCCAATGAAGTGCGTGATCTAATTAGGCAGTTTCTAAGCAGAAGGTGCTGCCTGGTTTTTTTCTCACTCCTTGTAGTAAAATGTGAGAAGAGAAGTAAATTATTAAACAGGAAGGAGCCAGGACTTGATAGTTTTGTGATTTTAGTTTCTCTAGATGGCAACCAGTGCTAAAATTTAGCAGTGACTTTCAAGCAAGGATCAAACCCAGAGTACTGCAGGGAAATGTGGTCTTTGTTCGGGCTGCTATAACAAAATACCTGGCCCCCCAAATTCATGTCCTGGCATGCAAAATACATTCATTCCATTTCAACAGCCTCAAAAGTTACCTTTCCTACCTCAGCTCCAATGTCCAAAGAACCTAAATATCATCTAAATCAAATGTGGGTGAGAGTATAGAGATGTGATTCATCTTGAAACAAAATTCCTCTGTGAAATCAGGTAAGTTATGTGCTTCCAAAATATAGTGGTAGGACAGGCATAGGATAGCCATTCCCATTCCAAAAGGGAGAAATCAGAAGGAGGAAAGGGGCGATGGGTCCCAAGCAAGTCCAAAACCTAGTAAGGCAAATACCATTAGATTTTAAGGCTGGAGAATAATCCTCTTTGGTTTGATATTCTGCCCTCTGGACCCATTTGGGTTGCAGTCCTACCCCTGTAGCTTTGACAGGCGAGTCCCACTCACATGGCTCTACGAGGTGGCCCTGCCACCAGGCCTCAGATGAAACCTCTCCAGCCTGTTGAAACCAAGGCATTGGCCCTGATGATTTTCTGAATTGCCTTTGGGATCATCCTTCTTTTTTCTTGAATAGTGCACATTCATAGCCACTTAACTTTGTTGCCCTGTTTTGTAGAATCTAAGAAGTCCAGAAGCCTTCCTTCATTTCTTCCTGTCTTGGTTCCCTTCAATTCAAACAAGCAGTGTTTCTGCTCCTATGATCCAATGCTCTCTATCATGTGATGGTCCAACGACATCCTTCAGTGTTCTCTTCCAAACACACTTTTCTAATTCTTTGGAATATGGACGGGCTGAGAATTTTCTAAATCCTTAAGGTCTGGTTTCTTTTGGTTTAACAGTTCTTTCTTAGGCTCATCTCTTTCCTTTCACATTTTATCATAAGCAGTCAGGAGAAAACAAGCTGCTCTTCAAATACTTCTTAGAAATCTCTGCTGAATATCCAGTTTCATTGCTCACAAGTTCTGCCTTGCAAAAGCACTAGGACACGGTTCAGCCAAGTTCTTTGCCATTTTGCAATAAGGATCACCCTTTCTTCAGTGTCCAACAACATGCTCCCCATTTTCCTCTAAGGCCTCACCAAAATGGACCTTCCCATCCACATTTCTAGCATGCACTGCTAAACTCTTCCAGCCTCTCCCCATTACCGAGTTCCAAAGCCACTTCCACGTTTTGAGGTATTTGTTACGGCAGCACCCTTACTTCTCAGAACCAAAATCTGTCTTTGTCTGCTTGGGCTGCTTAACAAAATACCATAGACTGGGCATCCTAAAAATAGACATTTATTCCTCACAGTTCTGGAGGCTGAAGTCCATCAAGATGTGGACAGATTTGATTCCTGACAAGGCCCTCTTCCTGGCTTGCGGACAGCCACCCTCTTGATGTGTCCCTCACATGGTAGAGAGAAAGCCACCTTAAGTCTCTTCCTTTTCTTATAAGGACACTAATCCCATCATGACACCCTCATCCTCACGACCTCATCTAAGTCTAGTGACGACCCAAAGGCCCCACCTCCAAATAGCATCATGGTGGGGGTTGGAGCTTCAACATATGGCTTTGGTGGGGAATATAGCATGGCCTGAAGGTAAAGTAGAAGGTGTGACTGTAATAGTTTGTGAATACCTCAATCAAAGGTGGTACCTCAGAAGACTGTTCAGTCATGGGAAAGATTCTGTACAGAGACTCGGTGCATCTCGCAAATCCTGTCAATCAAACATAAGGCCTCTAGGATGCTTGACGTCATCGTCCTGCAGCAGTCACAGCGGAAACAGAAAGTAGAGGAGGACTTTGTTCAGGGAGATTTGTGGATGTGGCTTTAGTCTAATGGTGTGAACACCCAGTAAGTTTCCCAGGAAGCCCACAGAGTTCTTGAAAGAGTCATATTTGGACTCTTGGACTGAAGGAGAAAGGACAGTACAGGCTGAAAAGAGGCCTTTAGACCTCCAGGATTCTGGCAGGAAGCCAACTGAGCTGCCCAGCTGCACATATGTGCTACTTTTTATGAAATAGGATGACTCAGAGTGGAGCCAAGAGCCATGCGAGTGAGCTGGGAAGTAGATCCTCCACCCTGGAATGACTGCAGCCCCAGCCAACGCCATGATTACTGTGAGGTTGTGAATCCGAGCCCCATACCAGGTGTAGAGATTACTAAAGGAAAAAAATTGTGGGTTTTAAGCTGACACATTTGTAGTCAGATCTATTCTGTAGCAATCGATAACTGATACAGGTGGTTAAGAAGAAGAGAAGGCATGTAGGTGAGAGGTCATGTTGAGCTGGACTGGGATGATTGCAGCAGACCTCAGGGAGAAGTAAACAGATCTGAGATGTATTTTGCATGTGGAATCAGCAGGAGTTGGTGATGGATTGGATGCGGGGGATGCAGGGGAAGGCAGTGGCAAGGGTCATGCCCAGGTTACCCCAGGGCACAAGCTCCCAACAGGCAGGAGTGACTTACTAAGAGCAAACTCCCTGTGGGTAAAGAAATACTTGTAGGGGCTCAATGAGTTCAATGTAAGGGTGGATGGATAAAAACCTGCAGTCAGATGACACCGCGTGTCATTTTCTCTGATGCATAAGTGCCCTTCATCAGTTTCGGAAGAGTGACCCTGCTTGACAAGGGTTGTCAAGGATGTGGAGAACCTGGAACCCTCATATAGTCTCATACTTTTTATACTGGTGAGTGTGTAAGATGATATACAGCAGTGGGAAACAGTTTGGCAGTTCCTCTGAAGGCTAAACAGAATTCCCACGTGCTCCAGCAATTGTCTCCTAGATGTATACCCCAAAGAATCAAAAATAGGTATTCAAACAAATACTTGTAAATAAGTGTTCATAGCAGCACCATTCACAATGGCCAGAGATGGAAACATCCCAGATGTCTATCAACACGTGAGCGGATGAACGAAATGTGGTATATCCATATAATGGAATATTATTCAGTCATGAAAAGGAAAGAGGCACTGATTTGTGCTACCACGTGGATAAACCTGAAAGACATCTTGCTGAACGAGAGAAGCCAGAACAAAAGTTCACATATTGTGTGATATCATGCATATGAAATTTCCAGAATAGGCAAACCCACAGAGACGAAAAGCAGACCAGTGGTTGCCAGGGCCTGGGTGGAGAAGGGAATTGGGAGTAACTGTTTCATTGATAGAGAGTTCCCTTTTGGGGTGATGAAAATGTTTTGAGATTAGATGGAGGTAGTAGTCGTACAGCATTGAGAATGTGCTGAATGCCACTGAATTGTAAGGTTTAAAATAGTTAGTGGTCAATTTTATGTTCTGTGATTTGACCTTAATTAAAAGACCAATATGACAATTAGCCCCATTACTCTCAAAAGGATCTTTCCTTTTCAAACTGAATTATTTCATAACACAGTTAAAGGTCCACTTAAAGTATTAACAGACCCAAGCTACTAGATGAATTTTCTAAGTGCTTAGAGCAAGGGTGGTGAACCTGTGAGTCTGACATGTTTAGTCGTCTCACTTATTGGATAATCTGCTCGAGTAATTGCCAGGCAGGCATGTTCGCTTTCTTTTCCCGTGGTGGCTTGGGATAGCTCTCATTCCAAGTGGGGACTTTTAACGATTTGAGACAAGAAGACAGTTGAAAACCGTATAGCCTACCTGCCCCTTTTTTCCCTCTAGTTGGAGTTTCTTTTCCGATTTCAGAAGCATTGTGTATGTCATTAGTTTTTAAGAGTTGAACAGTATATAGGACCCCTGGGTGGCTCAGTCAGTCAGTCCTGGGCTCAAGCCCCATATGGGGCTCCCTGCTTTTCCCTCTCCTTCCTCTGCAGCTCCCCCTGCTTGTGCTCTCGCGCTCTGTCAAATAAATAAATAAAATCTTAAAAAAAAAAAAAAAAGTTGAACAGTACAGCAGTTAATGTAGACAGTGGAAATCTATGAACTCACCACCAGAAGCAGCCTTTGTTAACTCTTTCCTGCTGCCCTTCTCTGAAACCAAGTTTGCATTTACCCGCCCCTAGCACAGCACCTGTAACAGCAGCTGGCTTTTGGGGAAACACAGCTTACCTCCTTTCCAAAAACTCTGCAGAAACCCAAGCTCTATTCTGTGATAGGAACTTACACCTCTAAGGTAACCTTCACCTACCCTTACCTCATTTAACCTCCTAGAAGCCCTGGGAGGTGGGCACAGTGACTGTCGTCATCCCCACTTTACAGATGAGGAAACAGACTAAGAGAGGTTACCTAGGCTTAACCAGTCTTCAGTAATTCATCCAAAAACATTTATTGAGGACCTACTGCGTGTCCAGCAACGGGCCGAATCACCCTGCTCGTTAAGTGGCAGGTCATCCTGGACCCGAGGACAGGCCTGATTCTGGTACCATAGCCCCATTTCCCACCCACGCACCCCACGACCTGGCTGAGGCGAGGGTTGCTGCAATGTGCCACCCACTGCACCTTCTCCAGAAGTCTTCCCACGTACTCAGGACGAGAATAAATCAGTTGGTCTGAAGGCCTGGCAACACCTCTTCTAGCACAGTACTTCCAGAACCTTAAGGTGCAGACAAATCCCCCGGGGATCTTATTCAAATGCACAATCAGGTTCACTCTGCCTGAGCTGGGGCCTGAGATTCTCTATTTCACACAAGTACACAAGCGAGGTCGATGCTGCTGGTTTATGACTCATGCTTGACTCAGCCACCCTCTTCAACCTTGAGAGGCCATTTTCCATGCCTCCATGTCCCAGGCCCATGTTCCTGAGTATAGAATAATGCAACCCTTCAGTGGCACCCCAATTCAGTTTCTTAATAGATCCCTTCAGGTATTGTAACACACATTTATCAGCTCCTACTCTAGTAGCACTCCCCACTCAGAGAATTCAGAGTCTAAAGAAGGAAACAGATCAAGTACAGCATAATATAGGCAACACGTAAGTCTGGGCTAAGTACAAAGTGCACTTGCGACTGGGAGGAGAATACCAGCTCCTAAAGGCAATGAGCTGAGTAAACATTCCAGAGAAGACCTGGGGTAGGGACCAGCGCTGATGATTTAAGACATTGTAGCGAGTGAAGGGACCAATAGCATGTTTGCCAGAGCAAGTAAAATGAATGAGAGGCTCCAGGATTCAGTGCTCAAGAGTTGTGGGGTTTTGAGATCCAAGGATAGCTGATTCTCCATTGCAGTCAAGCTCTGCTCGTTTGAACAAGTCGTGGAATCCCTCTGGGCAGTTAGAGACTGTTGAACGACTCATCATCAATCAGAGCAGAAATGCTTTGCTCAGTTTTGGAGAAATAACATTCCCAGAGGCCCACCAATCCTCACACCCCAGGGGGGCTCCTCCTCCAGGTGACATGAAAGTTCCAGTAACAAACTGGGAACCAGCAGGAGAAACCACTGGAACCACTGGTTTTCTGTTGCGGTGGCGTCTTCGTTTTTTAACTGTGATTTTTTCTAAATTATATTCTCCTTGTTGTGTTTGCTGGTTATAAAAGTAATATTACCTGAATATCCATTAGTAGGGGCTTGTTCAATAGCTTATAAACACACATTAAGTAATAGGGTAGCCATTGGACGAGAGGCCTATTATATGCCCCGAAATGAAAGATGCTCATAGTAGAACAAGTAAAAAATAGTAAGATACTAAACATTCTGGTTAAAGGCAATGCTTCTCATAATTAATAACAAAGGATTGTATAAAAGAAAGTAAAGATTTATTGACACACACAATTTTCTCTACTTCAGATGTTTTTATATGCTCTTGTAAATGTGTGCTTGTTGTGAGGTAGTCGGGGATGTGTAGACCAGCAGGAATTGGAGTTGTGACAGGAGGATGATTTATCAGTTACCACCGCCACTAGTCTCCAGGAAAGGCTCTTGATTTGCTGACCGAGGTCGGGGGTGGGTGAGAGGGAGCAGATCATACCCAGCTGCTTTGCTGTGTGGTAAAAAAGGATGAGGCAGGGGAGTGCAGGGAGAGAGGAAGAGGAGGGGCCATGGAGGGTGAAGAACCAGAGAAAAGGGAAGGCCTGAGCTAGGGGAAGGGGATGATCTTGATGGGAAGATGCGTGTCGGGGTGGGAAAGGGCTGGGCTGATAGTTCAAACGTGTGTGATGTGTCACTCCACCTTGTCCCTCTGAGAAGCTTCAGTAAGGTTTGCTTTCAGGCACGTATTTGCTTCGGAGCAGTTCTACACAGTTCTGAGTCCTGTTTCGAGATTAGCACTGGGTGATATCAGAAGCTGCCCAGCAGGGCCCAGTCACACCTGAGTTTGTGATGCGATTTTTTTCCCTACAAAAATGGAAGTCTAACCCAAGAGAAATGAAAATATGTCCACCCAAAAACTTATGCATGAATGTTTCTAGCAGCATGATTCATAATAGCCAAAAAATGGAAACAGCAGATGAATAGATAGACCAAATGTGATCTGTCCCTATGCTGGAATAGTATTCGGCCATACAACAGCATGAAGTACCGACACGTGCTACACTGTGCATGAATCTTGAAAAAATTACACTAAGTGAAAGACGCCAGACAGAAGAGGCCACATACTGTATGACTCCACTTATATGAAATGCCCACAACAGGCAGATCTTTAGAGACAAAGTAGATTAGTGATTTCCAGGGAGGAGGGTGATTGGGGGGACGGCGGGGATTGGGAGATGAAAGCCAAGGAATATGGGTTTCTTTTTTGGACAATGAAAGTGTTCTACAATCAGCTGTGGTGTTGTGAACATACTAAAAAATTTGAATTATTCACTTTAAAAAGGTGAACTCTATGGTATGTGTAATACACAGCAATAAAATTGTTTGAAGAAGGGAGGGAGGAAAGGAAGGAAGGAAATGAGGAAACAAACCTGAGAGCCAACTTTCCTTTCTTGTGATAAACCAGTGTCTGTCAAACTTTAATAGACATACCGACCAATGATTCCTAGGTGTGGGGTAGAACCTGGGATTCTGCATTGCTTCGAAGCTGCCTGGTGATGCAGTTGCTTCCAGCTGGTCCTAGATCGCTCTGAGCTAATGTAGACACCCTGAGAACGCCCATCACTCCACAGCCCCTGCCTAGGAGATGGGCGTAACTACAAGCGAGTGCCATAGGACCCCATCCTCCAGCCACAGGTGACTGGCTCAGGAAGGGGCATCTGACCCAAGCCGGGCCCACAGGAGGCTCCTGGGAATTGAGACTGGAACGTTAAGCCAGTAAAGGGTCATGGTGTCCAGGCTGAGGCATTCATTGTCTGTCCCATGAATATTAAAGTGGGGAAAGCCCGTCTGCAGAGAGAGGAGAAGGCTGTGGAGAGAAGCAGAAAGGAGCAGTATTTGTGTCTCACTGCACTTCCTGTCCCACATCCTTCCCCAAACATCTCCCTTTTGCTTAGGGTGGCACCTCGTCCCTCTGAATGCCGTCAAATGGCCACTGTTTTTTTTTTTTTTTTTAAGATTTTATTTACTTATTTATTTGACAGAGATAGAGACAGCCAGCGAGAGAGGGAACACAAGCAGGGGGAGTGGGAGAGGAAGAAGCAGGCTCATAGCTGAGGAGCCTGATGCGGGGCTCGATCCCAGAACGCTGGGATCACGTCCTGAGCCGAAGGCAGACGCTTAACCGCTGTGCCACCCAGGCGCCCCCACTGTTTTTTTTTTTAATGGACATTTAAGTTGTTTGATGTTTTCTGCTATTACAAATAGCAATGACGTGCTTTTCACGCTTGTCCAGTTGTTTTCCTGGATACATTTTTAACAGTGGATTCCTACCAGAAAGGTTGTATTTGGTTATATTCTCCCTTAGTGCAAAAGCACACACTGTTGTTGTGGTTGTTTTTTACCTAAACTTCTTTTCTTCAAATATATCACAATAAGATTTTACAGTCTGTGAATGGAAAATTCTAGTATTTGCAGAATTTGACTCAGTTCCCATCCTTCAGCCTCTCAGAGTTAGAAAGAACCCTAGCAATCATCAAGGCCAACCCTGTACTCACGGTACTGCCCTGCATTTCCATAGCGTCCTGCTGGAACACTTCCCTTGACCTGGTCTGAACCATCCCTCATGCAGCCTTTTCTGCCCATTGTGAGAGGACTCCCACTGGCTTCCCTCACTGTTTGCCAATGGCCCGGGTCTCTGCTTTGGGAGCCACAGAAACATCATCCCTCTCCTGGGATAGCTTTTCAGATGTCTTACTTCGCAACCTTTTTAAAAAAATGATTTTCTTACTGTGATAAAAAACATATAACAAAATTTACCATCATAACCATTTCTAAGTGTACAGTTCAGATTTAAGTATATTCACATTGGTGTACAATCAGTCTCCATAGCTTTCTTATCCCTCAACTCTGAAACTGTATACTTACTAAACAACAGCTTCACTCGGTAGCCTCTTGAAGCCCAAATGGAAAAGTGGATTCGGAAAAAGCACACTTCCTAAAGAATTATAATATCTCACTAGACAGCCGTGATTTCCACTTTCCTGCTGAGAAATAAGACACAGAGGTTACCTCAGATGTACAGGTATATGGGGGCACCTGGGTGGCGCAGTCGTTGGGCGCCTGCCTTCCGCTCAGGGCGTGATCCTGGCGTTATGGGATCGAGCCCCACATCAGGCTCCTTCACTATGAGCCTGCTTCTTCCTCTCCCACTCCCCCTGCTTGTGTTCCCTCTCTCGCTGGCTGTCTCTATCTCTGTCAAATAAATAAATAAAATCTTTATAAAAAAATGTACAGGTATATGACACTTTGATGTAGCTTAAAAATAAACTGTCAAACTTTCCATTTTTATCATCATCATCATGTACCATCCCCAGGTAATATACAGAACTGCCATCCTTTCCCCCACCCCTGGCAATGGCATTAAAGAGAGGAGTCAGCAGGAGTCAGGAATGAGTGGAGGTCCAGCGCTGTCTTAGTCTGTTCCGGCTGCTATAATGAAATGCCACAGACTAATGGCTTACAAACAGTGGAAATGATTTCTCACGGTTCTGGAAGCTGGAAGTGTGAGATCTAGGTGCCAGTGTGGTTGGGTGAGGGCCCTCTTCTGGTTCATAGCTAGTGTATGAGTCTCCAGGGAGGCAGACCAGGACCAAGAATTGTCACCTGCTTCCCCCAGGATAATCCTGATCCTCAGATGTTTCCAGGGTATTGTCAAAAGCTCCCATAAATATTGTATTGATATGTATCCAATTAAATTACCCAAATAGTACATAACTGTGGTTATGTAAGATAATATCCAAGGTAAAAGTCCAAACACAATAAAGTATTAAGAGGTAAATGGGCATGATGCCTGCAAGCTACTCCTAGAAGGTCCAGTAACAAGGGAAATATATACAGGAGGAGAGAAGTGGGAGGAGGAGAGGTAGAGCCAATGAGGAAACTGCTACATGTGGTTGAATCTGGGTAAAAAGTATATGGGAGCTTGTTGTACTACCCTTAAAACTTCTGTTAAGTCTGAAACAGAATAAAAAGCAAAAAGCAGGGCTCCCTGCTCAGCGGGGAGCCTGCTTCTCCCTCTCCCTCTGCTGCTCCCCCTGCTTGTTCTCTCTCTGTAAAATAAGTAAATAAAATCTTAAAAAAAAAAAAAGAGGCAGAAAGCATCAAACACAAATATTTCTGAAGGAAGCTCTGTCCCTCCCTTATTAAATGCGGCCCCCAGAGCAGCAGTAGCAGCGTCACCTGGCACTTAGCAGGTACTCCTTAAATATTTCTTCTTGGGGCCGCAAGAGTGGGAGCCAGATTTATATTTCACTGATTTTTTTTTTTTACCATGTGTATTTCCTTTTGAAAAAAGGTGAATAAAATCAGTATGAATCAATAAATATCAGTTCCCTTTTATTCACAAAATTGCAGAATCAGAGCTGGAAGTAACCATAGGGGTTATGTGTCTTGCCTGAGTTACCCCAAACAGCTCTGTGACTTTGGCTGCTTTATTTTTTTTAATTGAGGGGAAATTCACGTAACATAACATTGGCCATTTGAAGGTAAACAATTACGTGGCATTTGTTACGTTCACAGTGACATGCACCTATCATCACTGTCTACTTCCAAAACGTTTTTATCACCCAGAAAGGAAACCCCATGCCCATTAAGTAGTCACTCCCCAACCCCCAGCCTCTGGTAACCACCAGTCTACTCTCCATCTCTATGGACTTGCATGTTCTGGACATTGACATTTCATATACATGGAACCCTACACTATGTGGCCTTCTGTGTCTGGCTTCTTTCTCTCAGCCTCAGGTCTTTGAGGTTCGTCTATGTTGCACCATGTGTCAGTGCTTCACTTCTTTTCATGGTTGAATATATTCCATTATGTGGATAGACCACATTCGGTTTATCCTTTTATCTGGTGATGGACATTTGGATTGTTTCCACCTTTTGGCTACTGCGAATAGTACTGCTGTGAACATTTGTGTATAAGTTTTTGCTGGAGTCCCTGTTTTCAGTTATTTGGGGTATGTGACCCTGGCTTCTTGATTCCTTCATTGCATGGCCTGCCAGACATAACCAGTGTACAGTTGTGTTGTAACACTGTCTTTGAAAGATCCCCGCAGGCAGGTCTCTCCCATCAGCTCTTGGAGAGGATGGCACTGCAGTTGTACTTATCGCCCACGGGGTGGCGCGTAAACTTAAAAAAAAACAAAACAAAACCAAACCATCTCATCAACCAAATTCTACAGCCTACCTGAAAAGTTCCCTTTGTCCTTTATTCAACCAGAAGTGGAGCATTTCCTCTTGGACACTCAGCAAGACTAAAGTCAGAAACAGCAGCTTTACACCCAATACTCCTGTGACTGACCCATATACAAATACCCAGAGAGATTAGGTTGTTCATAACCTGAGAACTTTGTGTTTTTTTCAGACAGCTACTTATGGTTCAAATTGGTTCCTGTCACTGAAAACACAAGGAGATAAGTAAGTGTCTAGGATGTCAAAGTCAACATTATATGGTATAGTTTTGGAATACAGGTGAGGTTTGGCGGGGTGAGGTCCAGAGCCAACAATCAAGAGAGAATTCTTGAGACATCTTTGATGCAAAATGGGGTTTTCTTAAAGTACAAGGACAGGACCCGTGGGCAGAAAGAGCTGCTGCCCCAGGATTGTGAGGGGTGACGGATTATATATTTGGTAGTTGAGGGAGGTAAGGAAAAGGGAGGTTTTCAAAAGAACTTTCATATGCTAAAGAGGACCTGCAAGACACTGGAGGCCTTGCCATTATCAAGTTAAGGTGGTTTTTTCCTCCAGCAGGCATTAACATTAAGACACTCCAGGAGCTTCCTGGAGGAACATTATACTCTGCCTTCCTCAAGTATTTGTCAATGGACTGCAGATTATAAGGGCATTTAATTTTTTTTTTTTTAAGATTTTATTTATTTATTTGACACACAGAGAGCAAGCAGAGCAGGGGAACAGCAGAGGGAGAGGGAGAAACAGACTCCCCACCAAGCAGGGAGCCCGACACTGGGCTCAATTCCAGACCCCTGGGATCATGACCTGAGCCAAAAGCAGACACTCAACCAACTGAGCCACCCAGGCACCCCAAGGGCATTTAATTTTATCTACGTTTCCTTCTGGAAGTTAAGTTATTGATAAGAATGCTTTTTTCTTGTAAATCACTAAGACATTTATAAACTGAGGGAGACTCCTGTCTTGCAGGACTATAATCTCTATAAATTAACCATTTGTTGTTGCTTCCCTTAGCTTTAGGACAGCCAGGAGTGCCTGAGGAATGTCAACACAGGTCCCACCCAGGAGTGGGGTAGGGGGGTGCGGGGTGTCAGCTTGTGCTTTGTCCTCAGCTTGCCATCTGCTCCCTCATAATTATAGACATGTCTTCATAGCTAGCATTTCCTTGTTTTTCATCTGTTTAAAGACTGGATGCTCTTAAAATTACAGTAAGTTTGATTCACAGGACCCAAGGGGCAAGAAACTTTACATTTCTCTTTTTTCAGTACATTCCTAAAAGGGTTCTTGGCAACATTGTTTGGAGTACTAAAAGGTTGATGATAACTCAGAAGGGAACATTCCAGTCTCTATGTCCCCTACTTTTTCTGTGTCCCCACAATTTTCTTTTGGGGATCTAATCCTCTCTCTTTCTTAGCCCAGGTTGGACTGGAGGGGGGACACTCTTGGCTACAAGGGTGGACCATTATGACTCAGGTCTAAGTGAATCACATCTCATCCCTCTGGGCACAGTGATTGGTCAGGGGAGACATGGGATGTCTCGTCAAGAGAACCAATCAGCATGAACCTAGGGCTTCTTGCAGGAGCCAGCAAAGATGGGTTTTCTCGTAGCCAGTGGATTTGAGCCAGCAGAGTGTGAGGTTAGAGTTCTTGAGGGTACTTGGCTCTTCTAAGGATCCAGACCCACCAGAACTAAAATGGATATGGCCTGAAAATAGAGCCCACATGGCAGAGGTGGAGCCAAGAGGTGGAAACTTTTCAGACTTCTGAATCAAGCCATGGCAAAGCCATGATGCTAGGATTTTGGAATATTTTTTACAGTAGTTGGAATTTGGTTTTTGGACACTTGCAACTAAAATATTCTTAAATGGTACACTGTATAGAAAACCTTCCCAGAAGTAATCTCACCCTACATCATGAGATTTGGAGTAAGTTGGTGGTAAAGTTAGGCATTGGGAGGTATCACTCTAAAAAGGAGTTTTCTTTAGCTTAGAGAATATGACAAGAAAGCATTGCCTTGATGACTGTCAACTCACAGGGTAGTATTTCACAACATGGTAGGGATTTCTATTTGCCCCTAATCCATCTTCCTTTTCTTCTTTAGAATGAAGAACTTCAGTTTTAACTAGGCACACAGATACCCAGCTAAAAGAGAGAAAATGCCTCTTCCTTTGCAGCTAGATGTGGCCATGTATCTAAATTTTGTCCAAAGACATAAAAATGGAAGTATTGTATGCAACCTCTGGGAAGTCTCCATAATTATAGGGAAGAGGGTACCCCCTTTCTTTATCCTTTTTACCATCCTGCTACCTGAAATATTGATGTAATGACTGGAATGTCAGCAGCCACATTAAACCTTGAGGATGGGCCATACCCTAGGGGTGATGGAACATTGCAATAATAGGAGCCCTGGTCCCTTAAAGAGTTTGTGGGTTCACTTTAACAGCCCTTCACTGCCCACCTCTAGACTTTTTTTACGTGAGAGAAAAATTAACTTTTATCCTTGTTTGAACTATTTTGCCACACATGTGGACTGGGAACAAAATCAAGGAGTGAAAGAGTCAGAATCTTGTAATCAGTGAGAGACACCAAAGTAGCTAAATAAACATTAGCTTTCCTTCCATAATTCCTAATACATTGTTCCTTCTAAGCAGTAAAACCAAACATTAACTGCGTTTAGTCCATGGAAGGTGATGCAAGCCCCACACAGTATAATCCCACAATCTGGGGATGTCTGTCATCCTATTGTGACACTTCACTTGATTGCATTCACTCGTTTCATTATTGCCACGGCTGGACTGTACTTGCTGGGGGCAGGTCACGTGCCTAGCTTGCTCGCTGTGGAAGCAGTGCCTAGCACAGTACCTGGCCTAGGAAATGTGCTACTGAAGACTTACCGAAACAAGGAATAGATGAATGGATGGGAAAAAGTAAACTTTAAAAGCTCTTAACAAACCCAGCATTCTTTGTGAGTGTTGCTGCAGAGGGATGCCAATCTCCTCATGTACCTCCACCCACGTTGGCTTGGGCAGGTCTCCAATCTTATCATAGGTAGAAAAGAAGTAGTGAACCAAAGGTTAGGAGTTTGTTTAATCTGAACTGCTGGCGGGACAGTCTTGGAACCGTGGGAGCAAGTAATCCTGTTTCCCAAAGTAAGCTTCACCCAGTGGTGGTGTTAGAGGGATAGTTGGGCAAGCTTTGTTTTGATGATTGTGTATTAAGCAAATTACCTAAAACTTGCGAATGTGGCCAGAAGAGCAATGTTATGCCAAAACGGTTTAATAGGCCTACCCAATGATCTCATTCTCTAAACAAAGGTCACCAAACTATGGCCAAGGGCCAAATCCAGCCTGTGGCCAGTTTCATAGGGCCCTTGAGCTAACAACGGTTTTTCTATTTTTAAAGGCTTATAAAAAACAAAAATAAAAACAACAAAAGAATATGTGACAAAGGTGTGAAGTACCCTACAAAGTCTAGCACGTTTATCTTGGTCTTTTACTGAAAAAGCTTGCCACCTCTGCCCTAGGAGATTTTAGCATTTTTTTAACTTGGTCTTTACTAATTAAGAGTTCCCACTCTGTGAAGTGACCTGTAACATGTAGGTTTACGCACATGATGTCTAGCTGGTAAAAACAAAATGCTTGTGGTTACCTGTTTCTTACTCGGTAAGACTTTAACCAGTTTTGTATCTAACCTATTAGTCTTACTCTCACATTCCTTTACTAAAATGCCACAGCCAGTTCGTCAAAGTGATTTTTGAACCTGCTTCATCTTACTGGTTCCCTCATTAATTAATGAGTGAAGTTTTGACCTATCTTATTTTACATTTGTTCGGGAGTCATGTTGTTTGTTAACTTGTGAAAATCAGACTTTCGATGTCGTTTCTGGAGTGTGTTGTTGGGGTCCGGAGCTGATGGCTAAGAAAGAATTCTCGAGAGGTCTTTGGTGCAAAAAAAGGTGATTTTATTAAAGCACAGGGACAGGACCCCTGGGCAGAAAGAGCTGCTGCTCCAGGATTGTGAAGGGCAACTGATTATATACTTTGGGGTTGGGGGAAGTAAAGCTAAGGAAAGTTCCAAAAGGATTTCGTATGCTGAAGAAGACTCACAGCATCCTGGAGATCTTGTTATTATCAGGCTAAGGTAGATTTTCCCTCCAGCAAAACATTAACATTGAGACAGTTGGGAGTTTCCTGGAGGAAGGTGTTTCTCTGCCTGCCTCAAGTATTTGTCAGTGGGCTGCAGGTTATTAAGGACATTTACTTTTATCTACATTTCCTTCTGCCTTTGTTTCCCACATCATTCCTCCCTGAACAGTTTGACCCTTAAATCTTTAAGGTTGCTGAGGGTGGAAGGTCTTCTCTTCTGTAACTTCTTCCTACAAAATAGGGGCATAGAGATGTATGTACCTGTGGGTCAACACTGGTCAGTTGGGGCGTTAGTATATTTAGGCGTTACCAAAGGCAGAGGCAGCCAGTCCAAGGCAGACAACATAGATGAGCCTCCTTGAGTAGAAAGGATCGTCTGTCAGCTGGAGGGTATGACAGTGAAGGAGCCTTGGCACCAGGCAGGGAGACACCAGAAAAGACAACAAAATAAGGTTAATCTTATAATGAGAAAGAAAAAGCCTGAATAAAAGACCTATGATAGTTGACCATAATTTTCCTCCAGTCCAGGAATTTTAACCAATCACTAAAGGAAAGTGAGAAGTCGTTTAAAGTGCCAGTTTGAATATTCATCATGTCAGTTAGAAACCCACAGATATTTTTGTGGTAATCTGGACTGTATACGCAACATTCTGTTTTTATGATAGCACCTCGTGCAGCAGTTAAAACATCTGATGCAATTCTATTCTATAGAATCGCTTTACACATTCGTGTCATTTCCGTATTTAATAGAGAAATGCTATTTTGAGTGTCATTTAGGGCTTTGACTCTGTACCAATGAAGAGCTTCCATGTGCCAAATGACATCCCCCAGTCCTAAAGAAGGAATAAAGATGGATGCTAGGAGGTCATACCAATGAAACCCAGAACGCGCCCACCATTGTTTTAAATTTGGAAGGTTGGCTGGTTTGGTAATGGCTTTAATAATGTGTCTGTGCATCCAAGCAAAACCCAGAGAACAGCAGCCTATCCAGCCTGGGGGAAGCCATGGCCACAAGATAGAGGCGCATAGCCATTGGGTCCCATTAGGAGCCAACCTCTAATTCTGGGCCTCCTTGAATTGCAGCCAGTATATCAAAGGCTATTCAGTTTTAGAGGGACACCTTTTGAATTTGTGGGTGACTGCATGGCAAGCTTAGTTAAAGGTGGTCACTGTATGCTCTGCTAAAGCCTCTACTTGCAATTTTACATCAATAGAGGTGACTTCTAAGATACATATTACTAAGGAATAAAACCTTCAAGAAGCCCTCTTTATCTGAAGTCTAGCCTTAACAATATCCTAATCACAAGGAATCACTGGCAAGTGGGAGACTTGTCTCAGGAGATAAGGGCATCCCCAAGTGCATCATCTAATTCAGTCATAGGGAAAGTGGGACCATCCATTATCTCCACAGAATAATAAGCATGAAGATTGTCTATACATGAGTTATTGTGGCAATTTCTCTTAAGTTTATCTCAAGTTGTCCAGCGTCAGTTTTTAGGACTTTTAAGAAAAAGGCAGTTTTAGTTTTTAATGTCTTTTAAGCCAAGAAAATGGAGTTCCAAGTAGATTGGAAACCCTAGTTGGAGATCCGTAGTCAAATGTTTGAGGAAACCAGAAGAATTCAGGATCTAATCTGGTTTATAAGAAATAGTATTAAAATTTAAAATTTACAAAGGTGTTATTGAAACATTTTTTCTCTATAAAAACCCTCACTTCTAATCAGATAGCAAATCAAGACTAAGTGTATTTGAAAAACAAGTCCAGTTTATCAGGTCATGGTGCTGGGGTCCTGGGATTGAGCCCGGAGTCAGGCTCCTTGCTCAGCGGTGAGTCTGCTTCTCCCTCTTCCCTTCCCCCTCCCCTTGCTCATGCTTGCGTGTTCTGTCTCTCCTCTCTCTCTCTCTCTCTGAAATAAATAAAATAAAATCTTAAGAGAGAAAGAAAAACAAGTCCAGTTTTAACAAACTTGGCCTAATTATTTACATAAGCTCAGCAAAAACAGTGATTGATCACATAGATCTTTCAAATTTTGCTTTGCTGGAACTTTCATAAAGAGTCTAGATTGAACAGATTCTCATTGAATTTATGCAAATGACTAGGACTGCCATGGAAGAAAGACTGCTTACTGGTAAAGACCTTTTGAATTTCAGAGGGTTCAGACAGAGAGAAAAGTTAAAGGCTTCATTTTCTTCACAGAGGAATATTTTATCTTATTTTTGTATATCATGGAATTCTTGAAAGAAAGTTTCCTTAATCTGGAAGAACAAACATTAGGGAACCAACAATGTTTCAAACAAGAGTCACAAAAATTATAATCTTCCTCAGTTTAGTTAGTTCTGGAAATTCTTGTCAGTTTTAGTTTTATAATTTTAAAGATATTGAATACCTGTAATTGTCAAAAGCCCCTTTTCTTGAATCTCCTCGAAGATGAACTATGTTTCACAAGAGAATAAGAAGAATAACTATAGATGACGAAAGACTCAAAAATGGACATGGTTAAAGATCTGGTGAGAGGTTACAACAGAGCTGGCAAGGAAATCCGGGTATTTCTGGGACACACAGCACTTCAACTATCAATATCAAGTGATGACCTTATACCAGAACGTATTAAAACTTTAGGGATTGCATACGATCTCTAGAATAGTTACAGCATTTTTACCCAAGCGGAACCTAAGGCTTATTATTGTTTGTTTGACAGCGCTTTTCAAGTAACTTCACATACCGAATAAACAAGCCCAGTTGGTCAAAAAGACTTCATTTGCAATTTAAATCTTGGGGAAGTTTGTTTAAATCCCTCAGAAAGTTGTAGAGCACATGCCTAAATAGGATTACAGATTATTATAAAACGAAAAATTTATTTAACCAAGGTGACAATAAAAGATTCCAAAGGCAAATATGTGGGGTTATATAATTGTTAGCAAAACTTAGCTCTTTTAATATTGAGAAATTTTAACTAAGTAATCAAAGACCTGATAAAGACAAAACAGACCAAAGGGGGAAAAAAACCTTTGTTTACATTTTCCTTCTGAGAGCAGACCAATAATCCAAGGAAGCTTTGACTTTTGAACAGAGAGAAAAGCAGACTTTCAATCTTATACCAGTGTACTTTTTTAAAAAGATTTATTTATTTATTTGAGAGAGATGCACAAGCAGGGGGTGGGGAGTGGTGGAGGGGGAAGGGAGAGAGAGAAAACCTCAAGCTGTCTCCCCGCTGAGCACTGAGCCTGATGCAGGGCTCAGTCTCACAACGCTGAGATCCTGACCTGAGCCGAAATCAAGAGCCAGCCACCCAACCGACTAAGCCACCCAGGCACCCCACAGTGTACTTTTTAGAATCCACTAATTTTAACGTTCGTCTGTCCTAAATACATATAAAATTCCTTTCCAAAGATTTCCCTTCACAAACCTTCTACAACTTTCTTTTGTATTTAGACTTTGTCCCAAGTCATTTCTCTGCAAACAACCAGTCTGATTTTAGGACAAAATTACCTTTTACCTTCAAGAAAAAAATGTATTCTCATTTCTTATATCTTTCATACATATCTCCAGCTTTCCTATATACAGAGTTGCTTCCCTTATTTCCATCAGTCTTAATTACATGTAGCAGAATTTTAACTCTTAGAAACCTTAGTCTCCAGTGAAAACTAAATAGTAACCGATTATAAACTGTTACATCAGAATTCTTTAGATGGCAAATGTGTGAATCAATTAAGCACAAAGCATATTTTCCAACAGACTCAAATATTCTGTTTCTCTGCAAGTCAGAAGCACAAACCTATGCTCAGTAATTAATGCTTTAGCACTTTATTTGGAAAAGACCTACATGTCCAACAAATTTAATCCCATGTTTCATCCAAGCAAAACTTTAAAGTTTCAGGTTACTAAAGACTTTGAAAGCTATCTTAACAATTACCCATGAAAACTCTGAGACAGACAAAATTAACCATTATTTTTTTAAAGATTTTATTTATTTATTTGAGAGAGAGAGACCACATGCACACGCATGAACACGTACAGCGGGAAGCAGCAGAGGGAGAGGGAGAAGCAAGCTCCCTGCTGAGCAGGGACCCTGACATCTGGCTCAATCCCAGGACCCTGAGATCATGACCTGAGCTGAAAGGCAGACGCTTAACCGACTGAGCCACCCAGACACCCCAAAAATAACCATTATCTTAAGTCTTCTTTTTGCTGACAAATTGCAACAGAGAGAACATGAGCTTATTTGACCTTCAGTAAACCTTGGTAGAATAAAAGTTTCATATTTAATGCTGATAACTCTAAAGACATGTCTATCTTAATTAAACCAACAAACTTAAATTAGCTTAAATACTGAATTAGGTTCCACCTGGATTCTCTTTTAAAAGTCAATCAGTTTATTACCCACTGTCAATTTTTACCTAAGACGCTGGTGGGGAAATCTGGAGTGGGTCGTGTTAGGTCCAGGGGGTCCTATTCTTCGCTCCTTGACATTGAAGGGAGGAGGAGCCAATGGTACCAGAGGCACGGAGGATGCTTTAGAAAGAAGCCAGTTATGCAGGCTGCACCCAAGATGGTGCAGAAACAGGAGAAGGGGGAGACAGAAGGGGTGAAGTGCTGCCAGAAGGCAGAGAAAGAGTTCCTGGTTCTAAACCTGGTCAGGTCGGGCAGATGAGTGGTCGCCATGTGGTTGGTTTGTTTTCTGTTTTTCCACCAAAGTGGAAATATGCAGTCCATGTCAGCCCAGAGAAGACAGGGAATTTCCCCGAAACAAGTTTCAGCAGCTGCTTGGGAATATTCCTTAAAGTCCCCGTTCTGAGGTAGACTAACCACAGTTAGCTCTTATTATAGCCATTGACCCCGGGAAATGAGGGAGAAGCCCCCACATCTATTAGGATAAACAGTGAGAGAGAAAGTCAGTGTCCCTTTCATCAGGGATAGCCTGTGTTTTTCCTCCAGCAACCTGGGTTCATTCAGAGGCCTAGTTAGATAATTATCCAGTGTATGGGGAGGGAGTTCACATTCTGCAGGAGGTCCTTAGCTTGGGGTCCTGATGTAGAGCACCAAAGGACTGGACCTAGGAGGGTACCTCTGTCCATTTGCCCTGTTTCCTACAGAAGAAATCTGATAGGTCCTACGGAGACCATGTAGTGTTATAGGAGATCAATCCTCTTTTAAATTTTTGCAATTGGAATTGTTTTCCAGTGGGATAAAAGTCATCTCAAGGGAGAATCCTTGGGCACTGAAGAAGAGAGAAGGTCCATTACCAGTAATGCTCCCTGACTCCCTGGTGACTCCCGTGCAAGGTATGTCAGAGGTTCCAGGTGTCAAAAGCGACTGGAGGCATCCCTCAAACGAAAAGTGCTACTGATCACCATCCTGCCTTGTCATGAAGGCAGGCCTGCTGTGAAAGGCCCTGTAGGAGGGATGCTAGCATCCCCCCACTTCCCCATTGCATCCTAGGCTACAGACGGGTGCCTGGCATATGGACTGAGTAACCTGCCATTTTTAACCCATGGAAATCATAAGGAAAGTTTTACAAGGGGGAAATTACCCCATTTTGTAGTTTAAGTAGTCAGTAGAGGACCTTGACAGAAAACAGTAAAGACAGAAATCCATCATGATCTAAATGATATTCCAACACATGTAGTCTTTATAGCCAGCTTCTCTAGGAAGCAGTCCCCAGTTGGGCTTCAATTCAGTTGGATACTAATCTCAGCCAGCTCTGGGTGGAGGTCTCACGCCCAGAAGCAGCTGCGGAGGGGATCAACCAGAGTTCTGGAAGGGATCACATTAGACCAATGAGGAGGAAACCTCACATGGGAGTCTTGAGGTTGGCAGCTGTTCTAGTCACTTAGGTGACTGTCCCATGCCCAAGACAGACAACTCTGTATAAGGACAGGAATAAAGAGAGGGCATCAAGTTTCCGGATCTTATTACCATCCTGGCTAGGGTGTTAACTTCCAGCCAAAAGGCAGGCTTTTTTCCTCCCCGTAGAGTAGGCACAGGCTAGAGGATTGCAGCCTGAGCGATCCATATGGAAGTGTTCCAGTAAGACCATACTGCTTGAGAAGCCCCTGAGAGTAAAGGAAGAGGAGGAAAGTACTCACCAAGTTCACACCAAGGTTCAGAGTCCGGATGAAAAGACTTAAAGCCCCATTTGGGTGCCAAATGATGTAGTTTCTGAGTAGCGCGCTTTTGGGGGCCTGCCCGAGCCAACGGCCAAGAATTCTTGAGACATCTTGGTGCAAAAATGGTGGTTCTATTAAAGCACACGGACAGGACCCTTGGGCAGAAAGAGCTGCTGCCCCAGGATTGTGAAGGGCAACTGATTATATATATATACTTTGGGGTTGGGGAAATTAAACCTAAGGGAAGTTCCAAAAGGGTTTTCATATGCTGAAGACTCACAGCATCCTGGAGGCCTTGCCACTGTCAAGCTGAGGTAGTTTTTCCCTCTCGCAAAGCACTAATGTTAGGACAGCTGGGAGTTTCCTGGAGGAACGTTATACTCCACCTGCCTCCAGTATTTGTCAGGCTGCAGGTTAGAAGGTATTTAATTTTATCCACATTTCCTTCTGCCTTTGTGTCCCCCATTACTTTCACATGCCTTTATTTAGCTTAGGGTAAATATTAAGCAGATAGGAGTGGTACTGCCACTTACATAAGGGGCATAAGTTATAAGGAAATAACCCAGGCTCAAGCCTTCAGGAACTGAACCTCTGCTAAGAGGCCTGGAGAATAAATAAAGGACAGTGTGAGTACCCTCTAGGGAGGCTCTCTTCTGAGCCTGCAGTCAGCAGGGGCCTTCCTTGGCCTTCCATGACACCATTACCTTATCACTGTCACTGCACCTGGCACCTATATTGTAGTATAATCACCTCTTTTGAGAGTCTGACTTGCCTCACCAGTTTCTGAGCTTCTGGAGGTATAAATGTGCCTGATTCATTCTTGCATCGTCAGTACCTAACTCTCAGTAACCTCCCAAGAAATGTTTACAGACGATGAAGGTTAAGTGTGAAGGTGTGTGATCTTTTCCTGAAGGTGTGGCATCTTTTCCTCCAGCTGGCTGGCTTAAGCCAAGCATCTCCCTTTTCACACTCTCAAAACACCCTCTTCCTTTTTTGTTCCTATGTTTACTGCCACTTCCCGTGGTAGAGCAGGTGTGCGTGCCCTGAGGGCGGGGACGGATGGCTCAGCAGACCAGCCCATCCCAGCTACAGCGGGCCACCCTCAGCCTGGGAGGCCGCAAAGCAGAATGGGAGAACAGGCACGGGTTCAAAGTTCTGCCCTATGCCACTAGCCTCATGTGTTGTGACACTGTTGTCGCCGGTTAGCATCAAAGCTAAAATACAGAATCATTTTATTGGCAGTGAACCCCATCTCATTCTGAAGCAACGAGAAGGGGAATGTTTCTGCCCACTGGTCCTAAAGTCCTAGGCTCCTCATTGTGGCGCACTGATTTCAGGTATGAACAACTGTGGAATGAGTAGATTTATTTGTATATATGTAACAATACATACATAATCTAAATGATTAAGTTTATTCATATTTCCTTATTTTAAATTTAGTAACATTGTTTTGCTTTCCTCTTTTTTACGGTGCCTTCTATTTATGGCAGTTAAATGCAGTTTTTCTATGTATGGCAACAAGGTGCTTAATTTTTTATCTAAATAAGAGTCAATTTAAAGAAAAAAGTAAACGATACAGGTATCTGCATACATGACAAAAATTATGAAGCACTATTCAAACAAGTCAGATTGGTCTTTAGTGGAATAGGGATTGTTGACCAAGATGTGGCTTAGTCTGAGAGAAGTAAGGCAGGGTCAGCCAGCGTGCTTCACCACTCCCAGGACACTGCAAAAATGACACAGAAGGTGGATTTTCCTTAGGAGAGGATCAGACTTTTTCTCAAATTGTGACCCAAATATGTACACAACCTTCACAAACTCCTACAGCTGTTCAGCTTTTTGCTGATTCCATTGCTTACCAAGGAATCTGCGGATTCCTGATTTACTAATAATCCTAATTACAGGTCCCTTAACTAAAATAAGGCAATGTTCTGGATGGGAGATTCACAAGGTCTGGTTACAGGAATACAGGCCTCACTTAAGATGAATAAACAGACATCTGGTTTCCAAATTAATCTCATGAGATTCATCAGCATGAACCTGTCTCATTTAGTCTGACCCAAGTTTTTTAACTTAAAACAAGGACAAATAACCTTGGACATGAAGTGTGTCTTTTCTGGTTGACCAGCCCCTCTCTGAGGGCAGATCCTGGCAGTGCTGTTTCAGTGACTTCCCTAGGGCTTAGTACAGGGCCAGCCACAACGAGGGAGGTAGGAAACGAAAGCTATTTCCCCACAGGAGGGGAGGGGCAATAGCCGTATATAGTGTGACATACACACACAGTGGGGACAACATCCCTCTGTGGTGGTATTTCCTTGGGTTACTGAGATGGACGAAGAGTTAACCAAAAAGTGAACAGCAGCATTGTTTTTAATGAATTTTAGTCCAGAATACAGAGGAAGGCACTAGCTGTTGCCCCGACCTGTTAGTACAAGTATGAACAATGGCTTTTTGTTCCCCTATAAAGGCAAGTTACAGAAGTCTATCAGATAGAAAGGATAAGACATTTGAATCTAGTTTTGAAAAAATCAGCCTGAAAGCTAGTAGCAGTGCTGGCGTGTAAAAGCCTTTCCCGGTACTCTGCCCCACACCACCCCATCTATCAATTCAAGGTCTGAGACTTTCTTGATCAAGAGATTTTGTGAGAGAATTTCTCTTTTAAGACTTTTAGCATGCAAGGGTCATTTTTCTTGGTTTTGCTGCTGATGTCCTCGGCCTCCGCTGCTGGATGAGGGAGGGAGTCGGCCCAATTCTTCAGGAGTTCTTCTGAGGCACTTTGACCGTGACCTGTAGGAGGGGTGCAGAGCAGCTGTTAAATCTTCATGTTTCCCTGTGATCTGTGGTCTCTCTCAGCTGGGGTGCTGCCCAAGGACGAACACAAGGGCTTCCTTTACTTCTGATAGCTTGATGGCCAACTGGCTAATCCCAGGGACATAGCTAGGGCCCTGTTCTGCGTGAGAACTCTCTGCCTCCCCTTAATCCAGTCATTTTTGATTGTCGTGGGGCAGAAGAGGGCAGGATTGCTATGGCATCTAGTAGGAATCCTTAGTCAGGAAGCTGCTCATCGAACGCCCCACGCTGCACAGGACAAACCCCACAACAAAGAATTACACAGGCCCAAATGTCAGTAGTGCTGAGCTTGAGACACCCTGACCTACATCCATATTTTCCTCCAAAGGAATCGAAGGAAGGGAAAAAATAACATGCTAAAGCTCACAGGTTTCTCGTGCTAAGTGGGAAGATTCCAGGCTCAGATGGATTTGGGGTTAAATCCAGCTTTACTGGGAAAGGACTTCACCTCTGTGTGCCTCGCTTCCTCATCTGTAGGATGGGACAAGGACAGAATCTCCTTCCTGGGGTTGCTGTGAGCATTGATTGAGATAACCTGCATAAGGAAGTCTAGCAGATTCTGGCACAAAGTAAGCTCTCAGTAAAGATGAGTTCAGAAGAAGACATTTTCTCAGCAGTTCCCCTTGCAAACCTGAATTCTCTTCTGAAAAGTTTTTAATCCTATTTTTCTTAGGATTATCACTTGAGTTCCCCAGGCTCAAAATATTGGCATCTTTATCACAAGCTCAAAGCACAGTGCCTGGCATGGGGCGGAAGCAGCTTTTGTCTCCTTCGCCTGCAGCCATCAAGTCCTGCCACTTCTTTTCTTCAAAAGCTTCTTCCCATTCTCCCCAACATCCCAGTGTGGGAGGCCTCCAGCATCAGCAGCTTACACTTGGATTCTCCCACGAACCACCTCAACTCAAGCCTCCTCTTTTTGGGCTCTCCCTCCCACGGCCCTCCAGGCACTCCTGACACTGCGACTCATGGGGCTCAGTCCTAGACCACCGCCCCCACCACCACACACACCTAAATAATCTCATCACCATTTTGATGAACAGTTATAGGCCAATGTCAGGTTCAAATCTCAGTCTCGCCTCTTATATGGGACAATTTTATTTATTTATTTTTAAAAGATTTTATTTATTTATTTATTTATTTGAGAGAAAGAATGAGTGAGAGAGCACACGACCAGGGGCAAAGGAAGAAGGAGAAACACACTGCTCTGCTGAGCACAGAGCCCAACGAGGGGCTCGAACCCAGGACCTGGGGACCGTGACCTGAGCCAAAGGCAGAGGCTTAACCAACTGAGCCACCCAGGTGCCCCTGGGACAATTTTAAATAAATAAGCAAACAGGTTTAGTTTATTCCAACAAGCTTCTTGAGAGCACAGTCTGTGGCTTACTACTGAGTATTGAACGAAAACCACTGTCTGCCCTTCTCACCCTGCTTCCCCTGGCTGATTTGCTTGCCCTGAGCCTTCTCCTTCCCAATCCCGGGAAAGCCCAACTCAGCCCATTACTCTCTTCTTTAAATATCACTTATGAGTCTGTTGCCTGGTTAAACTGTAATTAGTAATTAGTGTCCACTGTAAAGAAAATTATTTTCACTTCGGTGCCTTTCTTTCCTGTCTTTTGCATAGTTATAAATAAAGGTACCTGAATGAGTATATATATGTATATATAACCTTTTTTTTAAAAAAAATATTTTATTTATGTATTTGACAGAGAGAGACAGCCAGAGAGAGAGGGAACACAGGCAGGGGGAGTGGGAGAGGAAGAAGCAGGCTCCCAGCGGAGGAGCCTCACGTGGGGCTCGATCCCAGGACTCTGGGATCAGGCCCTGAGCCGAAGGCAGGCGCTTAATGACTGCACCACCCAGGCGCCCCTGTATATATAACCTTTAAACTGGGCTTATACTGCATGTATTACTTTGTCTCCTGTCTTTTCACTTTAAAGGATGATGATTTTCCATGTCAAAGATCCTACAAAAATATATTTTTAAAGATTTATTTATTTATTTATTTGAGAGAGGGAGAGAGCAGGCCAGTGGTGGGGAGGAGGGAGGGAGAGAGAACCCTCAGTTAGACTGTGTGCTGAGCATGTAGCCCAACATGGGGCTCAAGCTCACGACCCTGAGATCATGACCTGAGCCAAAACCAAGAGTCAGACGCCCAACCGACTGCGCCACCCAGGCTCCCCCTACAAAAATATTTTTAATGGCTCCTTAGTAAACCACGATTTGGGTGTTCCATACTTTATTGGGCATTTAGGTTACATTTGACTTTTTCTTCCTTGAGAGATAATGTTGTGATGAGTATTTATGGAATAACACTTTCTTTGTATTTCTGATTAGTCCTTCAGGCTATATTCCCATCACTGACATTATGAAATCAAAGGATATTGGTGTATTTATGGCCCTTGGTCTCTAATGCCTCACAGCTCGATTCTTATTAGAAGCTTTTCCCCACTGCCTCGGCTCACTAGGATCTTTCCTTCCTCTCAAGTCTTACAGAACTTGGAACATAACAAAGCCTAGCAAAGAACAGTGTAGGCAGAGTGATGGCCAGGTCCCAAGTTATTTCTCATGAGACAGAGCAGAGACTGGGTCATCACCCTTTCCTGTAGCTTCTGTGGCTTAAAACAAGAAACTAGTAATAAGTACTGTTGGAGTCCAGCACGAGGGAGAGCTGAGAAGACGCCCATACTCACAGTTTTCACTTCGGTGTATGCCTGCAGCCCATACTCTCCTAGCTCCCGGCCGCTCCCAGACATCTTGTAGCCACCGAACGGTGACTGGGCCCCGAACACATCATAGCAGTTGACCCTATAATGTGAAACAAGATTTCAGAAGTAACTTGTAGGAGATATGTGTGTCATAACCCTCCAACCTCCTGAATGGCTCTAAAATATTACTGAGGAAAAATGGATGGGTCAAACCACAGTTATAACCAGCCACGTAGGAGCCAAAAGCAAACCACATAAAATAAAGCCATAAGTCATCACCCCTCATGATGTGGTCACAGATGAATGTTAGTAACAGGTGTACCACATCATAGCTTCACATTTTAATGAGTCGTTTTTGCTAATTAGGTACTTTTTATGCAGTTTTTAAAAATTATTAAATTTGCTTTTTTTAGGGGCGCCTAGGTGGCTCAGTCGTTAAGCGTCTGCCTTCGGCTCAGGGCCTGATCCCAGAGTCCCAGGATCTAGCCCCACATCGGGCTCCCTGCTCTGCAGGGAGCCTGCTTCTTCCTCTCTCACTCCCCCTGCTTGTGTTCCCTCTCTCGCTGTCTGTATCTCTCTCTGTCAAATAAATAAATAAAATCTTCAAAAAAATTGTTTTTTAAAATTTATTTGAGAGAGAGAGAGAGAGCGCGCACAGAGGAAAAGGGAGAGGGAGAGGACGACTCCGTGTTGAGCAGAGAGCCTGACGTGGGACTTGATCCCAGGTCCCTGAGATCATGACCGGAGCCGAAGGCAGATGCTTAACCAACTGAGCCACCCAGGAGCCTCTAAAAATTATTAAATTTTAGTTGAATTTAAAATTCACCACTTTCAGGTGCACAATTCAGTGGATATAGCAGATTCACAGTGCGGTACAATCATCACCTCCATCTAATTCCGGAACATTTCTATCACCCCATAAAGAATCCTGCACCCAATAAGCAGTTACTCCCCACTCCCCCCTCCTCTAGCCCCTGGAAGCCCCTAATCTACTTTCTGTCTCTATGGATTTGCCTATTCTGGACATTTCATATACATGGAATCACACAATATGTGGCCTTTAGTGTCTGGCTTCTTTCACTTAGTAACACATTTTCAAGGTTCATCTATGTTTGTAAAATGTATCAGCACTTTATCCCTTTTTTGTGGCTGAATGACATTCCATTGCGTGGATAGACCACATGTTGTGTATCCATTCATCAACTAATGGACATTTTGGTTGTCTCCACCTTTTGAATATTGTCAATAATCTGGTATGAACATTCAGCTATACTTTTTTTTTTTAAGATTTTATTTATTTATTTATTTATTTATTTGATAGAGAGAGCATAAGCAGAGGGAGCAGCAAGCAGGAAGAGAGAGAGGGAGAAGCAGGCTCCCTGCTGAGCAGACAGCCTGACATGGGGCTCAATCCCAGGACCCTGGGACCATGACCTGAGCCGAAGGCAGACAATTAACCAACTGAGCCACCCAGGTGACCTTCAGGTGTACTTTTTTGTGTAGATAGAGGTTTTTATCTCTCTTGAGCATACATACTAAGGAGTAGAATTGCTGGATCCTATGATAATTCTACATTTAACTTGCTGAGGAGCTGCCAGACTGTTTCCCATGATGGCTGCAACATTTTATATTCCCACCAGCAATATGTGAAGGTTCAAATTTCTCCACATCCTCATCAACACTTGGTATTTTCTGTTTTTTTTTAAATTACAGCCATCCCAGTGGGTGTGAAGTAGGTGCTAAGCTCTTAAGACCAGTATTACACACAGTTGTAGGCCCTCGGCTCTGGTCCTCTGCTCTTGTTCACTTGGTAAGGAGGCCCCACCCCACTCATCCACCTGTTTGCCTGAGAACAAAGCTGAATGAGCATATGTACTAGAGGGAAGTTTAATCTCCTAGAGGAGAGGGGATGGGAAATATCTGTCTGCTTTACCACACCCTGACCCAGGAGGAACTGAGCCCAGCACCCCAAATTCTGGGTGAGCACTAGATTCCAGAAGACCCTGGCTTGGGGATCCCTGTCTGGGCTCTGAGGGGTTGCCAGGAGGCTCTTACCACACAGTGCCAGCCTGCAGGGCTTGGGACAGATAATTGGCCTTGTCCAAGTCCTTGGTGAAGATAGCTGCAGCCAGCCCATACTTGGAGTTGTTGGCTCTCCCAATGACTTCCTCTATGGTTTTGAACTTCAGAATCTGCATCACCGGCCCAAAGATCTGGGGTAAGAGAGTGCACAGTTAGAAGGGTGTAGCAGACATGGAAACCACGTGCCATCCAGCTTTCACAATGCCGAGCAGATCATTCTAGATCGAGCACCCAGACATACCCTAAGAGTTCCACAGGGAGACAGTAGCTCCCAAGCTCAATGAAACACAAAGGCAAGGAAGCTAATGGGGATGGGCTATATTTATATGCCATGTGCTTTACATAGCTGATCTTATTTCTGAACAATCCTGCATGATAGGGGTTTCTGGCATGTTACACGTAGATTTAGTTTCAAAGAATTTACATCAGTTTTTCAGCAAGGCACACACTAAAAGCTGAAGCAGTAATTGTGAATGAAACAGGGTCTCTGCTCTCAAGACATCCAAGTTTATCTTGTACTTTCCCTGCCTTATTCCTGGCATGAGCCATTTCTTCAAGGAATCCAGTCCTTTTTAGTGGAGAATGAGATTCAAAAGCCAAGCCACAGAGGCCAAATGTGCGGGCTGCTGTCAGGGTGCAGCCACTCTCAGCCCTATCTCGGCAGAGCCCTGGGGGAGTGCAGTGTAGGTGGTCCTGCTTAATCAGGGCATTAGAAGGAACCATTACAAGCAATGTAATGAGCGCTGGGAGTCCACAGGAGCTCCTGGACAGACCGAGTAGAGGGGAGGGGTGAGGCTTTGCAGAACTGTGTGGTGTGATACTGACCAAACCAGAGTGGAGGTAGGAAGCAGGGAGAAGGGAAATGGAGTTCCAGGCATAAACACACCCAGCACCATCCTCATGAAATCCCACTTTCCACTAAAAGGAACCAGGACTTCTTGAAGAAATGGCTGATTCTAGGACTGCCTGGGGAGTGTCAAGACAGAGGCAGGAGAAGAGTGCCAGGAGCTCATCATGGTTGGAGCTGGACTGCGAGATGGGGCGTCGTGTGCTTCGGGCACTGGCAAAGCAGAGGCACCCCCGCCCTTCTGGGAAAGTGATGTTTGAGATTTCAAAAAAAGCATCAAAGTAGTCATGATGGGGAAAGAGGCAGAACTCTGTTGGACTTTCTTGCCCTGATTTTGCATTTTCATATTATTTTATTTTGAATTATACATGAAGGGGAAATATTTTCCCTGCATAAGGTTTCTAAAGGGCCTAACCCACTGTGGAAGGGGAGCGCGTGTGGACCCTGTGAGGGCAGGGAACACGTCTTGGATACCTCTGGATCTCCAGGGTCTGTAGATAGCCTGGCACATAGCAGGCATTCAATAAATATTTATGAAATGAATGAATGAGTGAGCCAGAGCCCCTGCCCTGCGTTCATAATGAGTGCTGAGGGGGAGAACATCGGGCACCTTGCCATGTGAAGAAGACACAGCCCTTTGGTCTAGTCCAGTGTCCTCCTTATATGAAGATCATAAAAGGGCTGAGCAAAACCATTCCTTGACCCATGGCTTGCAGGACCACAACACAAAGGGCCCGGAAACTGGGCAAGGGAATTTGGAAGTTCTCCCCATCAGGAGGTTGCCATAAGAGGTGGAAGAAGAGAGCAACCAGATCAGATAGAATTGTAAATAATTTGTCTTAGGCATAGAGCCAGGATTTGGCCCAAAGCCAGCTATGAAGACGCCACACTTAACTGTCCACTTCTCCTAAGAACCTTCCCCAGAGTTCTGGCCCCATGCTAACCTCCTCCCTGGCGATAGTCATGCTGTCTTGCACGTCTCCAAACACAGTGGGCTGGATGAAGTAGCCACGGTCAGCAGCCGCCCCTCCACCGCACAGCAGCTTCGCCCCCTCCTCCTTCCCAGATTTGATATAACCAAGGACCTTCTTAAACTGAGTTTCGTCCACCTGTGGGAAAAGAAGTCCAAAGTTTCAGAGATGCTAGAGCCAGACCTCTCCTCGCTTTAGGCTTAGAACCACACGGGCAGTGAATGAGACAACTGAGCAAAAGCCAGACTTCGGAATAAATAGGCCTCAGAAGAGGAGCTAGAAGGGCCGATAAACATGAGAGGAGGTTCAACCAACTTCAGTAGTCCTCAAAGAAATGCATATCAAACCCATTGTTTTTATTTTCAATTATAAAGTTACTAAGAATTTAAAATAGTGAGAAAATAAATGTGCTTTTGCTTCAGCAGCACACACACTAAAACTGGAACCATACGGAGATTAGCATGGCCTCTGCCCAAGGATGACACACAGATTCATGAAGCGTTCCAGATCATGAAAAGTGATAAGAAGAAAATACACTGATGACAAGGGTATGTTACATACATTCTAATATTGATATGCTCTTAGAAGGACTCATACAATGTGTCAGTTGTATCTCAATTTAAAAAAAGGCCTATAAGCTGGTACAGCCCTTTTGGCAGGTACTTTATTAATATCGGTCAAAAAATGAAATACTTACACCCTTTGACCCAGCTATTTAACTTCCAGGAATTTATTCTACGCGTCACAACAGGATCTAAACAAGGATAGTCACTGAGGAGCACTTTGTAAAAGTCAAAAACAGAAACAGTTCTAAGTAGACATCAGTAGAGGGGCTGGCTAAAATAATTTATGTGTATTTAATATATATCGTGTCCTTGTTAGTAACAGATCCGTGTGAGGCGCCTGGCTGGCTCAGCCGGTAAAGCATGGGACTCTTGATCTCAGGGTCATGAGTTCAAGCCTCCCACTGGGCATAGAGCCCAGTTTAAAAAAAAAAAAAATCTGGGAACTGACACAGAAAGATAGCCTAAGGTATTCTGTAAAGGTGGGGAAAGCTTGTAGAATATGTTATTTAGTCCTATTTTTGTTAAAACAAACATACAAAAACGTAACTCTGTGTGTGTGTGTGTGTGTGTGCGCGCGCATGTGTAGTTATCTATGGGGAATAGACATGGAAGGAAGCCTAGGGGGTCTTATTTTTTCCTTTAAACACTTTTTATTACAATTTTTATGCAAGTTACTAATTAAATAGCCACAAACAGGAGAGAAAAAAAGATGCTGGGATTCATAGTAGCACTATTCACAATAGCCAAAAAGTGGAAACAACCCAATTATCCGTCGGCAGATAAGTAGGTAAGGAAAATGTGGTATGTCTATACAATGGTATATTCCTCAGTCATAAAAAGGAGTAAGCTATCATGTCACAAAAAGACATGGAGGAAACTTAAATGCACATTGTTAAGTAAAAGAAGCCAATCTGTAAAGGCTACATACTATATGATTCCAGCTATATGACATTCTGGAAAAGGCAAAACTATGGAGACAGTAAACAGATCATTGGTTGTCTAGGGTTGGGGGAGGGGAGGGATGAATAGATGGAGCACAGGGGAATTTTAGGGCAGCGCGACTATTCTGTATGATACTGCAATGGTGGGTACGTGTCTTGATATATTTGTCCACACCCACAGAATGCAACACCAAGAGTGAACCCTAAAATCAACTATAGACTTTAGTTAATAATAATATACCATACTGGCTCATCAGTTATACCAAATGTACCACACTAATGCAAGATGTCAATAATCAGGTAAACTAGAGGGGACGGGTGGGGGGTAAAGGGAACTTCGTACTTTCTGCCCATTTTTCTATAAACCTAAACTGCTCTAAAAAGTAAGTCTATTAATTTAAAAAAAAAAAAAAAAAAAAAGACTGGTCTTGGCCAGCCCTGGAGGCTGGGGAGAAGACGCCAGCAGCAGACACCCTCAGAAGGATGGAGCCTGTAGAGAGGCTCCCATGGGCCCCAGAAAGTGGGCACAGGGACCAGTGGGAGCTGGGAGCACCCCTGACCCTGTGGACTCCTTGCTTTTTGGGGGGGGGGGCTGCTGGGGGAGGCCAGTACAGGATCCTATGGAGAGAGAGCCCAGGACAGGCAGGGTCTAAGAACAGTGCTGGAATAAGGGCCAGGACATGAGAGGAAATGGTGGGCAGAGGCACTGTATTTCTTCTTCTTGTAATTCCTATTGACTGTGGTTTTGATTAAAATGAATATATGCTTATGATTCAAAAAATATATATACATAAAATCAAACATTGCAGAATAGCATAAAGGGATGTAAAGTCCCTCTGCTACCCAGGCCATGGCCCTCTGCCCCACTCCCCAGAGATAACCACAGTTAACAGATATGTGTGTGTCCTTCTGGAAGATGCATGTTTATGGATGGCCAAGGTCCAGGAAGCATGCATTCCTTTTTACACAGACACTCCTAATATTTATTGTGTGTATGAAATTTACAAATTGGTTTCCATTATTGATTTCCACTTCAAAGCCAGCCTGTGAATCAGGAAAGGTGGATATTACAGATGAGAGAACAGTGGCTCAGAGAGGGCATGTGGCTTCCCAGGGACACACAGCTGGCACATGGCAGAGCTCAGACTTGAAGCCAAACCTGCCTGCCTCTGAGTCTGAGTCCCCTTTTGCCTCTCCATGCTGCCTCCGGACACCCAGACCCATCTGCAGCAGCCGGGCTTACCTGCGGCCCCTGCTCAGTCTGGCTATCAAAGGGGTTCCCAACTACACGAGACTTGGCCCGGGCAACACTCCGCTCCACAAACTCAGAGTACACATCTTCTTGCACAAAGGTCCGGGAGCCCGCACAGCAGCACTGACCCTGGTTGAAGAACAGGGCGAAGTGGGCCTGCTCCACAGCCCAGTTCACTAGGGAGGCAGAAGGGCAACCATGAGAAGAGATGGAGAATGATCCTAGCCCTAGTGTCTGCTTATCGTCTTAACCTGTTCATGCCGCCAATAGCGCGCCGACCAGGACAGACCTGCTCTCTCCCTTCTTGGGGTATGGCCACCCAGCGGACAGACACAGAGAGGAGGTCACAGCCCTCCATGGTAACAGACACAAGGGTGGCGGCAGGACCCACCCAGCCAGCCCACAGCAGTCAGGGGAGGGCAAATCAGGGGGTGCCTCAGCAGGACCAGGAAAAGGGAATATGAGGGAGGAGGAGCAGTCTGCTCCGAGAGAAAGCATGCAGTATGGCTGGGCAACTAAGTAGCACAGCCCGGCTGGATGATGGAGAGCAAAGAGGAGAGAAGCCGGGGAGAGACCAGGTCATGCAGGCTGGAGGGCCATGCTGCAGACTCTAACCTTTATCCTGAGGCCTGGGGGGCAGACACTGAGTCCAGTGGTTGCTGAAGCTCCCAGAAGTGAGTGGAGCCACGGTATGGACAGCTAGTGGCTGCCTTTGCCCCACACCTCCTCCCCACAAGAACCTTACTGTCTGCATCTGACATGATGATATTGGGGCTCTTTCCACCCAGCTCCAGGGTCACTCTCTTGAGGTTACTGCTCCCTGCAGCAACTTGGATTAGGTGGCCAACCTATGGGGAAGCAGAAACACAGATAAGCTCTGAGGAGGAGGAAGGAAGAACCAAATGCTCTTCTAGACAGAGAACCCCACAACATGAGGGAGCAGCTGGACTACAAGAGATCTGGAGAATTTCACCCAGTCTAGCTATTCACTTACCACTGCTGCCCTACCCCTCTGAGCTTCCAGGACGAGAGTGATGGTAACCACGTGAGCAATATGGCTTCTATATACCAAGCACCCTACATACCAGACACTGTGCCAAGTGCTTTGTGTCCATTTAGTTCAATCCTTGCAATGGCCTCAAAGATAGGTACGGCTCTTTGCCTTGCTTTAGAAATGTGGGAGCTGCGGCTCAGAGTGGTCAAGTCACTTGCCCAAAGTCACACAGCTGGTGAATGTGGAATCAGAATTCACACTCGGGCAGCGTGAATCCATCACCAGGTCAAACCACTATCGTGCCCCCTTCCCACAGTGTTGTGAGTGTGGTCCCCCAGCCCATGGCACGCTCTGTGGGGGCAACGATGGGGTGCTCCTCACCTCCTTATTCCCAGAGCCTGGCACAGAGCCGCCCTGAACCTATTTGAATGAACAAATCTTTATCTCTGTCAGGAAACCATCTCCCCTCTGTGAGATTCTCAACATCACCTCGAGGCATTAATTTGGGCAGTAGCAAAGCAAGGAAAGAGCTGGGACGTGCTATCTTGGGCTCTGTTCTGCCCTTCAGGAACCATCATCACCGCACACAGACTGAATGCTGAACGGCAGCTATCTCCGGGGGAACGGTTTGAAGAGCACATTCATTACATTATTCATTGTGCCTTCTCTGGAGCCATGCGATGAAGCCTCCCAAAAATTCACGGAGAGGAAAAGGTTCCTCTTCAGAAGGAATTCTGTCCCTGCTTCGAAAGAGACGATGCTGAAGGAATCACTAGATGTCTTACTTGTCCTTGTTTCTCCAGGGCCTGGCACACAGCAGCATGATACCCCTCACTCACTCACTCATTCCCTCCCTGAGCACTTACTCTGAGCATGACCTTTGCTGATCACCTCATAAGCTTCATCCCCCTCACTCCAATCCTGTGAGGAGGGTACACTTACCATCCCCATTTTACAGATGAAACAGAGGCTTCGGGAGCCTAAGTGACATGCCCGAGACCGCAGAGCTAGTGAGTGCCAGTGAAACAGTAAGACTCTGGGGCACCTGATCTTCCCACTACACCGTACGTACTGTCTCTACCGCCTCCATATTGCCATCCTCATTTTAAAGACAACAAATGGAGCTCCGAAGACATGTGAATCACCCCATGTCATAATGGCAAAGCTGGGATTTGAACTCCTGTCTTTCTGAAGCCCACACTCTATAATTGTCAGGGCAGTGGTGGGAGCCTGACACAGCCGAAGGGCTTTGACCCTGGGCAGGCTGTCAGCCCTGGGCTTCATGAGGTCTAGACGGTCTCGGCCTCTTTATTCCACGTGGGATGCTGGCCCCACAACAGCAGCCAGAGTGTCAACCAACCCACAGAGGGCTCACCCCAACAGCCACTGCTGGCATACATGGGGCCCCTCACTCGAGCTCCTCAGAGGCAGTCTTGGGGGACCCTCCACACAGTACCCAGAGGTGAATCTTCAATGTGTCCTCCTTTGAGGACAGTGGGAACTTGGGCCAAATATGCCACAGGCTTGAGGTCCTAATGATGCCTTACCTCGGTGGAGCCTGTGAAGGCCACTTTGTCCACATCCTCATGGGAGGCGATGGCAGCCCCAGCTGTGGGGCCAAACCCAGGAATAATATTGACCACTCCAGGGGGAAAGCCAGCCTGTGGACAAACAGTTAGGGACACTGGGCGTCATTCTCCTGCTCCAAAGGGCTTGGACAGAAGAACACATACCCCTCCTAGAGAGGCTAAAGCAGCTTGCCCTGTACCCAGGCAAGCAGACACCAGTCCGTGGGGCACTGATCAGGAATTCCAAATGGCACAGCAGAGAACCTGCTTTTCAGGGTTCCCTGCGGCTATTGTCCCTCCCCAGTGGCACTCTTCAAAGGGGTCTGGCAGTGAAGCTCAGTGCAGAGAACAAGTAAGGGGGGCGCCATTTCGGCTGGCCTGTGATGAGGTACGGGGGACTGGAAGGAGACTCAATCCCTGCTCTACAAACACCTGCCCCACTTTGGGGCCTCCAAAGCCCCTCCTAAGTACCCCCAAGGAGCAAGCCTGTACAAGGGCACTCAGAGTTCAAGACAGACACCAACCACACACCTCCTTAATCAGGTTGGCCACATAGAGGGCGGTGAGTGGAGTCTGCTCAGCTACCTTCATCACAACCACGTTTCCGGTCGCCAGGGCTGGGGCCAGTTTCCAGGCTTGCATCAGGAGCGGGAAGTTCCACTGCAAAACACAACAACTGCTCCTGGAACCGAAGCTGAGAGCTGTGCTGGCCAGGACAGGTGGCAGCCCGGGGAGAAGCCACAGCGACTTCTCTGAGCCCTTGTGCTGCCCCCACAACTCAGCTGTGAGTAGAGGACAGATGGACAAGGCAGGCGGGCAGGAGCAAGAGCGACTCAGGCTCTTTAGAGCTTTTCCCATGCTAGGCTCGGTGCTGTGTTGTTGCATTTTATCCCCCCTCCTGCCCTAAGACGGTGCTGTGTTCCCTTCCGCTTTTAAGATACGGAAACCGAGTCTTATAGGGATCAATGATTTGCCCAAAGTCAGAGTGCACTCAGGGCAGCACCAGTTGGCTTTGTTAAAGCCTGTGTTCTCACCCACCACCCAGGCCGCCTTCCGACAGCAGCCCGCAGACCCTCCCACCTCAGCAATCAGCCTGTCGGAGATCGCTGCATCTCAAGGCACTCCTGAGAAACCTTCCCTTGTTTAATAGGAGCTGAACACTCACCGGAATGATCTGCCCGCACACCCCGATGGGTTCATGGCGGGTATAGCTGAAGAAGTCCCCGTCAATGGGAATGGTTTTCCCGTGGTACTTATCAGCCCAGCCAGCATAATAACTTAAAAAAAAAAAAAGAAATCCAAGCTTAATCAATGACTGTCAGGGACCCCTGTATACCCTGGCCCAAAGAGAAGACTCAAACAGGCCCCTTGTAAGGCCCAAACAAGCCCAACTTCCCTTGCTCTTGGCTTACTCCCAGAAAGATTTCCTGGTTAACTGCTAGGGTCACAATAATCCACTCTGGGCAACTAAACTTTGAGCCTCAGAATCACCTGGGATGCTTATAAAAAACACCATGTTCCAGGCACCCACTTCCAACCTACTCAGTCTGGAGCTCCGACACCGATTCCCAGGAATCGGTATTTTTCATACACATTCGGATTTATTACACTATGTTAAAGCAGCCCAGCACCACCGATTAGTATTTGAGAACCGTGGGCTGGACATGGTAAGGAAGTGAAAGCCTCTCTCACAGCCAGCACTTCCTGTATGCAGATCCCAAAGTAGGACTGAAGGAACGGCCACCAGAAATAAATCCTCAACTGGCCCAGCCCCTTGTAAAGCCTCCCATCTAGACACACAGGGACACGGGAGGCAGTAAAGCCCAGCACATTGGCACGGGGGAGAAAAGAGCAGCGTGTGTTTTCAGCATGTAATGGTGACATTTTCAGGGAAGTAGGAAAAATGAGAGGAGGGCAAAGATGAAACGTGGGGTAAAAGGAAAAGTTCTGAAATGAGTGGGATGGCAACGCGAGTCTGAGCCCCACGCTGACCTGGCTTCAAACATGGGTCTGTGATCCTGGAGAGAAAAACAGCCAGGGAGTTGCCAATCTCTACAAGGGAAGGCAGCACCACTCCCTGCCTCCCAGTCTGTATGACATATGTTTTGCAGGCCCCAGAATGGTTACCTAATCAGCACAAAGGCATATTCCTAAAGCTCAGGAGGGCACAGGACAGCCTGAGCTTCACCAGGAGGCTCTCTCTGGGGCATCCTCGCACAGCATTCTAAACTTGGCACTGCGGTCATATGGGGCTGGAAGATTCTTTGCTGTGCGGGCCGTGCTGTGCACTGTAGGCTTTTTAGCAGCCTCCCTGACCTCTATGCACTAGATACCAGTAGCACCCTTTCCCCCTGTGCTGTGACAACCAAAAGTGTCTCCAGGCATTGCCAGCGGTCACCTGGGAGACGTGACTAACTACCCTGGTTGAGAACCCATTATGTTGTCCAACCCCTACTTTTCTGGCACAGCTTCTTCCCCTCCACCTCTGTCCACAGGGTCACAGGGGAGTACTTGTTATTTGTACAATGATCTGTCCACCTGGACCATAGCTGGTCAGACTCGAGGCCAGCCAATCAGGGTGGCAGGTGGCCCCTGAGGCTGGCATTAAGACTTTGGCATTTGGCACTAGGATAAGGGACCGCGGTGTGGTCGGTAGGATCACACATACAGAAGCAAGCCCAGGTGTGGGCAGCCAGGTTCCAGCACACACACTGGCCCTGACAACGGCCAGGGGGTAACTGAGCAAAGAATGAAGCAGGAGGGCTGAGACGGACCACAGTGAGGCTCAGCGGCCTTCTGGATTTCAGACGCCTGACTCTCTGCAGTGCCTGAGTCAGGCCAAGGCTTTGTTACCTGCAGCCCCAAAGACCCCAACAAAGCTCTTATTCCTCATCCTGCATGTCCCGGTCATTAAGATGTTTGATTAAACTAATTCCAAAGCTTGCAAGAAATGATAAAGACTAGAGCAGAGACAGATGAAATGGAGAACAGGAAAACAATAGAGGAAATCAACAAAACCAAAAGTGGGTTCTTTGAAAACTCACCAGACTGACAAACCTTCCACGAGACTAAGAAAAAAAGGCAGAAGACACAAACAACTGAAAACCGAAATGAAAATGGGAACATTACCACTGGACTTACAGAGATAAAAAGGCTTATAAAGAGAATATATGAACAACTTAGCCAACAAATGAGATAACCTACATGAAATGGACAGATTCCATCTAACATAGAAATGACTGAAACGGCCCTGAGAAGAAAGAGAAAATGCTTATGAGTAAGTTATAACTTTGATATTGAGGGATTTTCTCATAAGATGGAGTCTGATAGAACATGTTTCCCCACTTCCTGTGATCCTGTTAAATTATTTTATTTCTGGCCCCCACAACACCTGCTCCTCTGGGGCATGGCCAGAAAAAAGAGCAGGAAACCTAAGCCCGTACCGGAAGCATTTGAGGACCATGTCCAGATCCACCAGGTAGGAGATGACATAGGGCTTGCCGTTATCCAGGGTCTCCAAGGCCTGAGAAAAGAGAAAGAAAGGTCAGCACAGACGTGCAGGCACCAGACTGAATCAAAGCCATCGGTGACGACCATTGCTGAAGCGCAGCACAGACCAAGAAGGGCTGATGGGCCACTTTGTGCCACTGAATGCCGTGACATTTCTGGCCCATGGCCCCTCCCTCTCCAAAGACAGAGAGTGAGGGGTGGGGAGAGGAATGGTGCACCAACTTCTTATGCGGTCATTTCACATGCACGTGTTTTCTAGGTTCTGCTCTAAGCCAAATCCAGGGGCTGAAAGAGCAAAGCGCCAGTGACTAATGACATGAAGCCTCAATCACGATTGTTAAGAGTGCTGGAAAGGAGGGGGTGCCTGGGTGGCGCAGTCATTAAGCATCTGCCTTCAGCTCAGGGTGTGATCCCGGCGTTATGGGATCGAGCCCCACATCAGGCTCCTCTGCTATGAGCCTGCTTCTTCCTCTCCCACTCCCCCTCATTGTGTTCCCTCTCTAGCTGGCTGTCTCTATCTCTTCAAATAAATTAAAAAATAGGGGCGCCTGGGTGGCACAGCGGTTAAGCATCTGCCTTCGGCTCAGGGCGTGATCCCAGCGTTATGGGATCGAGCCCCACATCAGGCTCTTCCGCTATGAGCCTGCTTCTTCCTCTCCCACTCCCCCTGCTTGTGTTCCCTCTCTCACTGGCTGTCTCTATCTCTGTCAAATAAATAAATAACTAAAATCGTAAAAAAAAAAAAAAAAATTAATTAATTAATTAAAAAAATAAAAAATAAAAAAATAAAAAAAATTTTAAAAAAAGAGTGCTGGAAAGGAGAAGCCAGGCTGCCCAGCCCCATCTGAGAAACACCCTCTAGCCTAAACCTGAAGGATATATAGGAGGTAACTAGGCAAAGGGGAAGGTACGAATGATGACAAGCAAAAAGCACCCCAAGCAGAGGAAACAGCATGTGCAAAGGCCCTGATGGCTCAAAGAAGCCGGGCAGTCAAGATACTGAGGGAAGGCTGGTGAGCTGAACTGTGTGTGTGAGGGCCATGGTCCAGCATTAGTTGGGAGACAGAGTCAGACCAGGCAGGACCTTATAGACCATATTGAGGGAACAGGACTTTATCCTAAGGATATACAGAATGCCATGGAAGGGTTCAGAGTGGAGCACCATGGTATAATTTGCCTTCTAGAAGGTTCACTTTGGCTGCTATTTGCAGATTGGGTTGGGGAGAGGAGAGAGTATTGCCTCCTGGTTTCTTCTGCTTCTGGCAGCCAGAGACAAGGCCCACCACACAGAGGGCCTCCGACGGAGGTGTCCATCCCTGGGGGTCTCAGAGAAGGCTCCCCATTGTGACTCCTCTCCCCACCCCCCATTTTTCTTAGCCATCATAGGAGACAATGAGAGGCTCCTCTGGTTGGTACAGGGGTGTACCCCAAAAATGTCCAGCCTACGTGATTCTGACCAGTTATATGTCAGCAACGCAGCCCCCTTCCTGGCTGTCTGTGGGATGCTCGGAGCCTATTCACCACGTGGGACGAGAGGGGAGGGGCTGAGAACTCACTGCTAGGTAGGTCCGGTCCCGCTCAATCAGATCGGCCAGGCGGTTCAGCAGGCGGCCCCTGTCGGATGCATCCATGCGGCGCCAGGGTGAGCCCAGCTGGAAGGCAGCCCGGGCAGCCTTTACTGCCCTGTCCACGTCTTCCTGGAAAACACCCACCAAGGCAGCTCAGGCCTTCTCAGCAATAACTGCCTCCAATTACCACCCACCCCGCTGCCAAAAACAACCATGGGACTTCAGTCAATGCCCATGTGGAAACCTGCCCGAACAGCCCTTCCCCACTGCGAAGGGCTCTGCCCGAGGGGCTTCCAACTCTCCTTTGCAGGAGTCACGGAGGGAGTGCGGAGCCTGACAGTTTCCATTTCTGTATTTTCATTTCAGAATCCCCCAGAGTTTTGGAGGGAAACATTCAGGGCTCCATGCTTAGAATCTGACCATTTCCCCCTCTTCCTAAGAAGCAAGCCCAGAGAACTTAACCATTCCTTCTAAGATGACCGGCTGTCTCCACCAAATGCAGCTTTAACCAGCTTTCTTCTCCTTGGAAAAGCAGTAAAATCAACACAGCATTTTTCATATAGGGAGATGTGTATCAGGAGGTTGGAAGCATGGTTTTCATTAATATTAAACATATTTACTGCACTATAAGCCAGAAAAGTACTATATTCACATTTGCTTTTAGCAGAGAGAGCAGAACATTATACATGAATATAGAAAACTGTCTTAAAGTTGAAGGCAAGAGTCATTCTTAAAATATCTTCAATGCTTTTTTTTTTTTTTAAGATTTATTTATTTATTTTAGAGAGAGTGAGCACAAGTGGGAGAGAGGCAGAGGGAGAAAGAGAGAATCCCCCACTGAGCGTGGAGCCTGCTATGGTGCTCAATCTCACAACCCTGAGATCATGACCTGAGCCGGAACCAAGAGTCAGACGCTCAACCGACTGAGCCACCCAGGCTCCTCTCAATGCCTTTTCTTTAAAAAAAATTTTTTTTTTTTTACTAAAAGTCTAATTTTTAAGTTTTAAAATTACTATTACTATTTTTTATTGCAAGTATATATAATTCCAACAAAGTACACTACCAACACCAGACTAGATCTCAGGAGACCCAAATTCTACCCCACAGGATTCCTCCATCCAGGTGTGCACCTCCCTTCTCCGACCTTCAACTTCCAGGTCTAGAAAAGAGAGATTGGATTAGATGTTCCCAAATTCAGTTCCCAATCTACAATTCCACAGCTGTGTGAATTATGGAACCCAGGTATAATCTAGCACCTTTGTCTGAAGGAAGAGTTTCTGTTGATTCACTTACTCAAAAGATATTCGTTGGCATCTTTGAGTTATGAAAGTAACACACACCTGGTAAAGTTTCAACCACGTAAAAACATATAAAGTAAACAATGAAATTGTCCTTGCCTGCTCCTGCCCCGAGGTAGGTCACCAATTCTCACCTTGTCTCCTTCAGCTACCTGACAGATGACTTCTCCGGTGGATGGATTGATGGTGGGGAATGTCTTCTTGCTGACAGCATCGTGCCACTCATTGTTTATGAAGATCTACAATGAGAAGGAAGAAAGTTCTCAGGACCGGCTCTCAACCCAACACTCACAACCAGTGATGTGGGAGAAAAAAAAAAATCAGAACACATACGAATTAGCCTCAGAGTGATGTGGCGTGAGGTTTCAAGCCCCAGACCTGGAGACGACCTGGTTGGAATGCCCCCTCTGCCAAGTGACCTTGGGTAAGTCATTTGCCCTTCGTTTCTTTGATCTGAGAAATGAAGAGAACGTGTCTACCATATCAGTTGTCCATACTGTTGCGCAACATGTCAAAACTCGGTGGCTTAAATGATTCGTCATCCTCTCACAATCGTGTCCACTGATTGGGCTCAGATGCACAGGTTTGGCTGGGCTGGCTTATGGGGTTGCAGAGCAAGGGTGCATGGGGCTGGATGTGCAAGAGGGGTTCTGTACCACATACATATCTGCTTGGGCCTCCTGACTGTATGGCAGACCTGGGCTCGTCAGCCATCTCCCATGACAGCTGGCTTCCCCAGAGAGTGTTCTGAGAGACCCAGGCAGAAGCTGAAAGGCTTCCTAAGATCCAGCTTCTGAAGTCACACGGCCTCATTTCTGCCACCAAACTCCACTGGTCGGTGTGAGTCACAGGCCCAGTCTAGATCTCGGGGAGGGGACAGAGCCTCCACTGCTCCTTGGGAGGAGCAGCAATGAATTTGCAACCATCTCTCCTCGACCACACTACTGCACAGGGTTGTCGTGAGAACGGGGTCAGGTTTTTCTTTTACCATCCGGTAAACATGTAGTGAACACCTGCGATGCGCCAGGCACTGTTCCAAGGCTGAGGACTCGGTGGAAACCAAATCCAATAAGGACCTTTCTGGCTCATGGAAGTTGTGTTCTGGTAGGTGCAGACAGTAGAGAAGCAAGTAGAGAAGAAATACACAAGGCAATCTCAGATTGCAGTGATAGATACAAAGGAGGAAAACAGGATCCACAAAGAGTCCTAAAGTGGGGGAAGACAGAGAACTTTAGATGGGATGGGTGGGAGGGTCTCTCACAAGCAGATATTTCACTCGAGCCCCGACTAATGAAAAGGAGCCAGCCGCAGGAAGAGTAGGAGGATAAGCAGTCCAGGCAGCAGGAACAGCAAGTGCAAAGGCCTTGGGGGAGGAATAAGTCTGGTGCATTTGAGAAAAAACGAAAGTGGCTAGAGTTCATTGGCCAACCAAGAAGGAAGTGCAAGGAGATGGGATCAGAGAGGAGGGTGGGTCCTGGGAAGCCCTCGGTTCAACACCTGGCCGCTGTCACTGCTGTTGCTGTTATGAGGATTAACGGCAACCAAACCTGGAGAGAGACTGTATGCTGGTTTAATGAGGCCAATGTCAAGGGGGACGGAAGCCTCTTCATTCACTCGGAGAAAAGGTCCTTATCCAAAGCTGCTTAATTAAGTGCCAAAATTCACTCTCTGCTTCTAAGAGCCAGGCGATGGCCTCCAAGGGAGGACAGGGAAGAACTCTCCCAGCAAGCTGTTCCCCTTCAGGATGGGGAAGCTGGTCTGGGGGTTGGGGACACTTGGTCACTTCACCAGGGCTGAGCAAAGGTCACAGGGTGACCGTCTGTTCAAGGCCACTCTGCCTGCCTTCCTCAAGGGCTCTCCTTGGCCCCAGCATCCCAATATGGCCTGGCGCAGGGAGTCATCTCCAGTTACTCTGGGCCAGAGTCTAGGACCACAAACAAGACCAAGCCACCAAGCAAAGTCAGGAGTTTGGCCAGGGCCAAAGATTTCAGGGCCAGCAGGGCCCAGGGAGCGCTGGCCTGGCTCCATGGGCAAGAACAGGGTCAGGACGAGCACCCGGATGAATCCACGCTGTTTTGATTGTAGTTGTATCACATGGGCAAAGCACTTCACCTCACTCTGCAGTGAGAATCGTCACAGTACCCCTTGTGACGTGGCACGTGAGGGTTCCAGGTGTATGCACAAAGCTTCAGGGGGAGTAAGTGTGCAATGCTGTGGCGGTGCCCGTGGGATTGGGTGGCACAGGAAGGGGCTGGTTAGGAAAGGGTCTACCAGGGGTCACTTTCCCAGGCTCAAATTTGGTATTTTTGCACAATCCCCCCCCCCCCACCATCAGGGCAAAATCCGCAGCTATGCACCTACAGTAAAAGGCTTCTGGCATTTAGCAGGAGCACGTAGGCAAACATCAGCCAGAGTCTTTGGAAGTATGTTCGTGTGGATTCACATTAGCTGGCTGATCATTAATCTTGAGGGAAACAGACACCTGTTGCTGAGAAGCAGGCAATCAGCAGTTTCCAGTGGGGGGATGGGCGTGGCAAAAAGCGCTCTGGCTTGAAGCCGAGTGGCCCTGAGTTCCAGTGGGCCGAGTCCTGCGCACCTGTTCCCCTGAGAACTGGCTTCCCCCTCCTGGTGAACGCCAAGGCCTGTACTCTTTACCTGGTTCTCCTCCAGTTCCAGCCTCCAGTCAGAGCCCTGGTGTGCCTTCAAGGAGGTCAGAACTCTTGCTTCCTAATCTCCATCTTCACGGTTTACTTACTGCCCAACTGCAAGTTTGATTTTGAGGTTTTATTCTGGGTGGTGTAAAAAGCACCAACCTCTAAGCCACGCAGACCTGGGTTCGAATCTCGCCTCTACCCCTCACCGGCTGTGGCCTTGGGCCAATCCCTTCACTTGCAGATGCTTCATCAGGCTCTGGGGAGAATCTGTCTGGGCTGATGTGAGGATTAACTGTAACAAGGGGTGTAAAGCTCCTGAGCCAGGACTCTGCACCCAGTGGCTCTTGCCACAGCAGTCACTGTGACAAAACTGGATCCCGTGGCTCTCTCAGGTGGAAGATGGTTAGGAGCAGAAGCCAGGCAGATCCGTACACCCCTGCCTGTGTTATTCCCCGTACCACAGCATACTAAGTTTGTCCCGAAGAAGTTTTAATTGTTATTTTGCAAAGATCAGGAAGTATGAAGCAGAGAGGTAGGCCAGTCAGCCGAACCCCCAGTCCTCACCCCTTCCTCCCTGGGCAAGGCACACCATTCCCCTGATCTTAGACTAGGACTGTGGCAAGACCGCTCCCTGGCACCTATTTGCCTTTCAAAGCCCTGAACTTGCTGGGTCACTCCCCATTGTTAAATTTTCAACAATCCATCCTTCTTTTTCCCTGATAAAATAAGCCTGAATTTGCCAAGCAGGAAGCTAGAATCTTCCTTCTATTTCAAGTTCCCCTTTCCCTCCTCCTACAGCCAGCCTTCAGTGGTCTCCCTGACCCACCCTTGGGCAGGGATGGGGCACAGGCTAAGAACTGTTCTCACCCTGAGTCTTGGCCAAAGCTCTGCTTCGAGCAAGGAGAATTTCACCACATTCACTTAAGTAAACACAAGGGCCAACATCAGGCCAAATGCTTCATAACGTCCTGGCCCGAAACCCAGAGCTTGACTTCCGTAACAGGCTTAACTCGGTCATCCTGGGAGAGGGTTCTCCCAGCTTGCACTTCCTTACTCAAGTTTCTAGAGTCAGAGCAACATGCAGAGAGACACCCTAGGGACATCCTAGCGACATCAGGAGCTGGCGCTCTGAATCTGGACTCCAGGCAAAACTCCTAGAGCTTTTCCATCAACATGACGTATTTTCTCCATGTTTTAATAAATACGCCTCCCTTCGTTCTGCACAAGTTGGACTCACTCATTCTTGCAGTTGATCAGTTTTAACAGAGTACCATGTCCATGCTGGGCACTGAGTGAAAAAGCAAAGTCCTGGCTCCTTGAGCTCAAGTCCTGGGGAGGAGAAACGCGATCAATAAGCAGACCAACAAAGCAAGAAGCAGAAACAAACAGGCAACAGTGAGCCACAGACCAGCGAGTCAGACCGCACCTGAGGGGGGACCTGAAGGAAGAGCCTGGGGATAGGAGGAACCCAAAGGGCCCCATGGCTGCAGAGTAAGGATGAGGAATGGAAGCTGTGTGCGGGGAGCTGTGCTGGTGCTGGGGTACACAGGGAATGGGACAGAGGCGGGAGCGTCTGCTCTGAGTGGGGATCGTCGACTTTCTAATTTCTTTACTTGCTTTTCTCAGTAACAGTTTTTCTTGGACATTATTCCACAAGCAGATGGCCCCATTATTTTAAGCAACACAGCAGTCCTCAATATGAACAGACCACAGTTTATGTAAGCATTTCCCACACGTGCACTTTAAGGATGACTTTCACTGTTCCTGATGGCGCTGCTACAGCAAACAGCCTTGGGCGCACATCTTTGCGAACCTGGGACAGATGACTGTGTAAAAATCACAACTGCTGAGTTAGAGGATAACGTGATCCTTGGGCTGCGTCCAGAAACTTGGGTGGTGTGGTGGGTGCCTAGAAGCTGGGGGCCCCAGGGAGGAGGCCAAACCAAGGCGAGGACAGAGCGACATTCCAGTGCCACCCCCACCCCAAGGCACTGGACAGCCATCACCTGTGCAAGGTCTCCAAGAACAGGTTCAGTGGTGTTCAGTAGCTCCAATTTAGCAGACAGGATGCATTCTAGAAAGATTTTAATTCAAGCTTTGATGCATGAAAGAATTGGGGTCTATTACCTAGGAAATCTACCTCGCTCGAATATGTTACTTTCCCCGGGGGTGAGGGAGCAAACGGGGCAGTTTTCTGTCTTGGGGAGACTTGCTGGCATTTGCTTTTTCAACAGCAGTTAGGTAACTTATGTCTAATAGAAAATAGATGCTGTCTTTTGTATTGCAAGATTCTGAGGAGATAAGTTCAAGAAAAACACTAAATGCTACACACATTCACGTTTCTGAAACCTCGGGGTTAGTTTAGTACTAAGGCCAAGGGCAGCCACCTCCCCAGGCTTGCTGGAGACATTCTGGCACCTCACCAGACCCTCGCCTCCTCTCCTCGCTCCCAGGGCCTTTCATTCTGCATTCCTGGATTTTTCACCACATTCACCGTGGGAGGATAGGTACTACTGTGGACTGTTTGCCAGGCAGGCATGTTTCCAATCTGTTGATGTTCTCTGGGCGTATCATTAATTAGGCAACCTCTATGTTGCTGCAGTCACTTCCCTTGGATAATTTTAGCCCTCCCTGCATGTCTTCACATTCTTATTCACATTAACTCCATAGTTCTTTAAAAAAGCCCCTTCTGGGTAGAAATACTGTGTTCCCATTCCTTGCTACTGGAACACAAGATTATAAACATAGTTTCATAAATGGCAACCATTCATGCCTTCAATAAATATTTACCGAGCAGCAATCTTATTTCTGATCTTGGTGCTAGGGGCTGGGAATACACATGTGAACACAAACACGGTTCCTCCCTTCTGATCTCAAGTATTTAAGTTCAGTAATCCCCTAAATATTTACATCCTTCAGGCGCCCAAGTGGCTCGGTTGAGCGTCCGACTCTTAACTTTGGCTCAGGTCATGATCTCAGAGTTGGGAGATCAAGCCCCATGTTGGGCTCCATGCTCAGTGGGGAGTCTGTTTGGAGATTCTCTCTCTCCCCCCCCCACCTCTCTTTCTCAAATAAATAAACACTTTTTTTTTTTTAAAGATTTTTATTTATTTATTTGTCAGAAAGAGAGCATGCACACAGCAGGGGGAGCGGCAGGCAGAGGGAGCAGCAGGCAGATGGAGCCTGATGTGGGACTCCATTCTAGGACCCCAGGATCATGACCTGAGCCGAAGGCAGATGCTTAACTGACTGAGCCACCCAAGTGTCCCAATAAATACATCTTTAAAAAAAAAAACCTGACATCCTTTTTTGACCATAGGACCTGGTCATGAGGCAGCACAGAATGTGGCTAAGGGCATGCATGTCAGAGGTGAGCCTTGGTTTCATACTTACCACTTAAAGTTAACATGACCTCCCTGAGCCTAGTTCCCTCATCTGTAACAGCTACAATATCTGCTTCATACAGTTGTCGGAGGGATAAAAGGTGAAAATGTAGTTCTATGTCCTCAGCACAGGGCCTGACAGATCCTAAGAGATCAGTAATCACGATTATTGGTTCCGGGGCTCTGTACGCACGTACACACACATCTGTCCTTTACCCCTGACCTCAACACCACAAGTCACCTGTAATTCCGTGTGTTTCCACAAATGCACAGATTCTGGGGAGGCATTTGTGTTCATTCATAATCTAAAATAATTATTGTTAGAAGCAGAGGTACCAAGGAGAGGTCTGGTGAAATCCTCCAAATCTCTGCTGTTACCTGAATCTATTATTTCTAGAGGATCTTAAAACTCTTTCACAAGCAATAAAACCAGTATGGTCAGTGTGGAGATATTTCACTCAACTCATTCATTCCAAAGCCACTTCAAACCACTGCTTAATCCAATGTAAGTTTTGGCTCATTATGTAAGAATCTCCCAAGGAAAACAAGGAAAATCAAATTTCTCTTCTGTATATACTACCTGTTAGCAGTGATTATCTGCAGGTGTGGGATATCAGAGGCCTGTCACTTTCTTTTTTCTTTTTATATTTGCTTACAGGTTGCTTAGCTTTAATGAAAAAAAAGTTTTAAATAAAGCCAAAGTTCCCTTTAATCACTACCAGCAAAGAGATTCTCTGTGCAGCACCCCCGCCCCCCACAAGGCACTCACTACCCTCACACCAAGGCATATTCCTTCCAGTACACTTACATACATTCTATATAGAGATAGGTCTACTCACATTCAGTGTAAAAGTTTGTTTGGGTAGTTTAATAAGTTTCATATCTGCAGAAAGCCAGACCCTTTCCCGCCTTGACACATTGTTTTTGAGACCCATTATTCATACAGCTCCAGCTAATTCTTGTAACTACTGCATGCATTGAATTATTCGTTCCTTTAACCATAGCACATGTTGTTCTTCTGTTTCCCCATGGATGGAAAGCTGGCTTCCTAGGTTTTTGCTAATGTAAATTACAGGGCAATGAACATCTGTGTATGCCTATATATATTTCCATGAGTTTCTACCTTCTAGACTTCTGTAATGCTTGACTTTTGGTACTGAGGACGTATTAATATTATAACCAGAAAAATGCTATACAGGGAGATCCTTTCTTTCCTTTTCTTTTTTTTTTTTTTAATTTTATTTATTTGAGAGAAAGAGAGAGGCAGAGACAGAGCATGAGGAGGGGGAAGGGGCAGAGGGAGAGGGAGAAGCAGGCACTGAGCCACTCAGGCGCCCCAGGGAGATCCTTTCTTAATTTCCTTTTTGTCAGTTCTCTCTTTAGTTCCTGAGTGCTGTGGTCAAGAGGCTAAGAATAGAGACACAAATTTAATTCACCCCAAACTCCCGTTCAACTTTACCAGAACCTAGCTTACCCCTTCAGGAAACAAATTACAACTACAACAGCACCCACATAATGGAGTTACATCACCATTATCTCATAAGCTTAACAGCATCACCCTTATCCCAGCTTTTACTTAAGGCTGCATAAGTAGCCTTATGTGAGGCTGGATGCCCTCACAGGCACAAGCCGGGCACTTGCTAAGGGCTGTATAAGGATGACCTCACTGCATCCTCACAGCAACCCTAGGATGTAGATGGGATTTTTACCCCATTTTACAGATGTGGTAGCTGAGGTGCAGTGTTAAATAATTGTACCACCCTCCGTAGCCCCCTCTTCCCTGCCTTGTTTTTCTCCATAGCGCTGATTGCCTTGGCCATACTATGCATTTCACTTACTTGTCTATCTCCACCATCCCAGCCACAAACTTCCCACAGGCAGGGGTTCCTGTCTGTTTTGTTCATTGGAACTGGGAGTACTCAGGAATTGTCTGTTGAATGAATGAACCTGCCTAAGTCAACACTAATGAGTGGCAGGCGGTCTGAATCCAGAGCGCAACATGGTATCTAACAACATTCTGGTCTTCGTTATTATTTATCAACCAACATGGGGAGTCAGGACGATGGCAGAGTGGGAGGATCCTGAGCTCACCTGGTCCCACAGACATACCAAGATAACAGCTACAGCTATGCAACTAACTCTGAAAACGACCTGAAGACTGGCAGAACAGACCTTCCACAGTTCATCATAGATAGGAGGCCACACTGAAAAGGGTGGGAGGAACAGAGACACAGTTGGGAACCAAACCCCTGGCAAGACTAACCACAAAGGGGAGGGACACCACAAGCTTGGAGAAGCAAATGCAAGAGATCAAACCCTACACTAGGCACACCAGGCACTGGTGACTCACACTGGGAAGACAAGTCCCCATGATACCTGGCTCTGAAAACCAGTGGGGCTTAACTTCAGGAGCTTTTAAAATCAGCAGGGCTTAACTCAGGGTATTTATTATCAACCAACATGAATCGATGATGTTGAAGATGAACGTATTAGTCACACTCCATCCAGAGAGGTTACTTTGCTGAAGCCACAGTCCCTTTTGCTTTCCTTTGAGTTATCTTTCCAGATCTTAATTACTCTCCAAGTCAGGAAAGAAAAACAGAATGAAAAATGAAAATCAGTTTGTTGACAGAGGTGTGTCCCTGAAATCGCCAAGGATAAGAAATGTTGATCTTCAAGAAGCTTGGTTATCATCAGCTCCCCCTACAGGTCCCTGCTTGTGAGTGGGGGAAGGAGAATGTGTCCTGAAATCTTCCTAACCCAATCAATAAGTTTACCCCACCCTGCCGCCTCACCCAAGACAAGTGGAGGCAAGAGGACCCCAGGAAGGTGAGCCAAACCACCCCCCTCAACCCCTTTTGGACTGAGAGAAGGAGGTAGGAAGGAGAAGACCTGTTGCCTGCACCCCTCCCACCCATCCAGGTGAGACCCAACAAGCCCGAAGTGTCCAAAAGCGCCTCCCCAGCAATGCCCTTGGCAAGAAAACCTAGCCTACAGAAGCAATTTCAAAGCCTACTGGAAGAGCTCCTTTTGGGGAAGCTCAACTCCACAATAGTTATTGAACTTCAAGGACCCAGTAACACCCCAGGAAATGTGCAGTAATATGATCTAGTTTGTACCTGGAGCCCCTGGCTCCTAGAGACTCAAAGTATTCAGATTAGATTTTGGCACGCTTGCCAGCAGGGTTAGCAGCAATGCAACACTGAAAACAGCCCAAGGAAGTTTAAGAGCCAGTTCCAACACGGTGGGATGCATTGCAACCTTGGGAAGAATAAAAAAGATATCAATGTGCTAACTGAGAAAGATAACTCAGATACCTTGTTCGATGACACAGTGCTTTGGAATAGTAAGTGCTAGTAACTCATTTATGCAAAAAAAAAAAATCTGGTGCATGCTTCTCACACACACACATGCAAAGAAAATGCAGAGAGAATGCAGGATCACAGACCTCCCTGTTAACGTGCTCTTGGAGGTAGTGCAATGGGGGATGAGGAAGTTTTACAGTACTCTGTATTTTTACAGTGAGCAACTGTTACTTTTATGATCTCAAAAACTGTGATAAAGGAAAGAAGCTTCAGGGAGATTGTACTCCTCTCCCCCAACTCACATCCCCAGACTAAGTCTGGAGAGCAGGACTCAGGCTATCTACAAGACCCAAGTGCACGTAATGTTTAGATGCCATTTCCTCACCTCCACGTGACCACAAAGGAGGAAGATCTTAATTAGAGCTTGTGTCCGCAAAGGCTTGGGGTGCTGACACCTTTCCCTTAAGGATATTTCTGCGTGATCTTTCTGATGTTCAAGTCTTTCAAGCATGAACTCCTCATTAAGCAGCCTACCAAAAGAACAACAGCTGCTGCACTGGGGGCTTGTGTTTTGCAAAGGCAATTTTATCTTTTGTTTTTATTCCCTCGCAAATGACCATTTTTAACACTCCTTACTATCGCACAGATGTGTCTTAACCCACCACCTGTGTGCACATTTGCAGCCCAGCTCTGGGCCAGACAAGCAGGTCCACTGTTGAAAGTAGTCAGCCAGGGATCATGGCATCATAAATCGGCAGTGACCCCTCTATTCCAACCCCTAGTTGCATCAATAGTAGTGCAGAATGTTCTGGTTAGAGGCTTTCTCTTGGGAGCCGAAATAGGAATCCCAACTTTGCCACTGGCTTCAATATGTGGGCAACTCACAAAACCTCTCTGTAACTCAGGCTGTTCATATATAAAATGGAGATGATCTCAGTGCCCTTCTCACTGGACTGTTGTAAGGATGAAACGACCGAACAGAATGGTGCCAGGTGCACAGAGAATAGCTGTTCTTGCTATAGGTGGTCACCAAGTGTAGGAGGCCTGGTGCTGACCCTCTCACCCACTCCCACTTTACAGAAGAAAATCTGAAGCTCACAGAAGGGAAGTTTGTTGCACATGCAAACCGAACTCTTCACAACGATTACCTTCTCTGTGAAGTCCAGCACTTCACCCAAACTCAAAGATCAAAAGAATATTCCAAAGTCCTGCTTGAGCAAGAAACTGGCCTCTGAGAATCGGTGTTATCCTGGAAAGCCCCTCCTTGGTTTGCTGGAAGAAAACCAGCTCCTTGGAGGGCACGGACGCCATCTGGGGGTGGCGCCCCAGAGGCGAAGGTCCCGTACCCTTTCCCCATTCCCAGCAGTGGACGTGGGCGCTCTCGGCCGAGGGGCCTTGGCCTTTTCCTTGGCTAATAGGTGAAATTCAGCTGAGAAGGCCCCCTCCTTTTCTTGTTTTTTGGACTTCCTTGGACATGGGCGAAAATTAACGAGTAAGAAATGACCAAGGAAAAGAGAGAAAAGCTCCCGCTAAGACGGACTTTGATGGAAACGTCGTCTGGGTTGGTGATGGTGAAAGCCCTTTGCAGACTCTGCGGCGACTAAGGCCGAGGGGCGGAGAACGGAACCCCGAGAGTTGGCGCAGGAAAACGGACCGCGGCCGGACGAGAACAAACAAGCGGCCCAAGGCCGGATCGGAAGGAAAGGAAGGTGTGCGTAAAGCCCAAGCGCTGCAAACCCCGCGAGCCCCAACTGGGTCAACTGGGGCCCAAAGAGACCCAGGGCCTTTCCACCCGGCGGGCTCCTTCTCCCCGAGAGAACAAAGCCCCGGGGCCGGCGGCCTCACCTGGTTGTAGAGGACTTCAGGCTGCTGGTTGGGGGCCGGCACCGCCTGGGTGGCAGCGGCCGACAGGAGACGGCGGCCCAGGCGGGGCCCGAGGCCAGCGGCGGCGAGCGCAGCGGTGCGCAACATGCTGAGGAGGGAGCGGCCGTGCAGGACGCTGCGTGGACAGTGTGTGCCCGGCAGCCGGCTGGCGCTGCTGGGGGGGTAGATGGTGGGGGGGTCACGGCGACCGCGACCTCTCCCCGCCCCTGGCGCGGCCGCCAATGGGCTGGCGCGGGGCGGGACGCGGGGGGGGGCGTGCCCGTCACCTCCCCTCCTTCCCCTTTCCTCGCCCCCCCCCCCGGTCCCTGTCGGAGCTGCGCGGCGGCGCCCCCTCCTCCGGCCCCCAGCCCTGGGGTGATCCCCCTCGGCTCCCCTTTGTGTCCCGCTACCGCCCCCCGCGTGGCGCACCGGGTATATGCAATAACCCGACCTAGCGAATTCAGCGTGCGTTGAACTCTGAATGTGTGCCTGAACCCTAACGTGAACAGGCCTGACCCAGAGCAACCCTGGCCCTGACTTACCCGGGCTTACGCTCTAGTGAGAGAGGCTGACCTTAAACCAAACACGAGGTAATTTCGGAAAGTGGTAAGGAATGCGAAGATAACGAATAGGGTGAAGACACGATTGGAGCAGAGAGCACTGCTTTTAAACCCCTTGGTCAGGAAGTGACAGGTGAGACCTGAATTGTCTTCGGAAAATCTTACACACAGATGTGAGGAGTTCGCAGAGGATGGCTTGCTTGATTTGCATCTTAAACTCACTGGTTTCTCATTCTGTGGAGAAAGGACTACAAGAGAGCAGGGGTGGGGGCAAGGATCTTGCAAACTGTTTAATTCCGGGAACATCCTGGAGCTGGGCACTGGGGGGACAGGGAGGAGTCAGAGTAGATTCACTAGGAAGGGGGATGGATACTAGGTCAGTTGTGTGCATTTCAACCAGATAATATCAGCAGAAGTCCGAGGAGAAGTGAAGAAACCTGGCAGGAAGATCCGGGCTGTGTTTTGACAGCAGAGAAGCAGAGGAAAGGGGCAGATCTAGGCAGCAAGTGTATGGGTTGCAGCTATTGAGTCTCCGGCCGCTGGAGCTAAGGCTGAAGAGGTTGACCAATGCCGGATATTAAGCACAAGGCAAAGGGTTCTAAGGTCTGAAGGAGACTCACATGGTATGTGGGGTATGTGGGGTATGTGGTGTGTGTGTGTGTGTGTATTTTGTTTCGCTTTAAGGAGCTAGTGTGATGTCAAAAGGATAACACAATAACAGAGCTACTACAACAGATATGCCACAAAATTCCAGTGACTACATACAGTCGAGTCCCTGCTCACATTGTGTCTCACACAGATGCTCCCTTCTAGGCAGAAGCCCAGGGACCCAGGCTCTTTTCCTTGTATGACTCTGAGGTTAATACCTGATTCCCAAAACCACGGTGGAGCTCAGCGTCATTTCAGACAACCAGAGGAGAAAAAAGCGTGAAAGATGGCACAGGGAAGTTTTTATGGCTGAGCCCGTTTCATTGGGTCTTCAGTCACATGGCCATTCCTCCATATAAGGAGTCTGGAAAATGAGCTGTGTGCCCCGGAAGAAAGGGCAATAGGTTTGGAGATCAGCTGCAGAGATAAACTGAAAAGTGAACCTCCTTCTTATCTGAATGCGGCACTCAGTCCCCACTTCCCCTTCCCCAAGACATCTTGCTTTGTTCACTTAATAATGTGTATGGGAGATGGTTCTGCACCAGCACACAATAAACGTGTCCCCATTCTCTATAACAGTTACATAGAATTCCACTGGATTCATGTACAGTTTTTATTTAATGAATTTCCTACGGTTGGGCTTTTAGGTTGTTTCCAAACTTTTGCCATTATAAACAATGCCAAAATGTATATATCCTGGACTGACTTGGGAAATTCATAGAAACAGAGCTGCTAAATCAAGGGATATTTATAATTTTAAATATATGTTGGCTCTTGAACAATACAGGGTTGAACTGTGCAGGTCCACTTCCATGCAAATTTTTTACAGTACTGTAAATATATTTTCTTTTCCTTACGATTTTCTTAACATCTTCATTTCTCTAGCCGATTTAATTGTATGAATGCAGTACATAATATGTATAACATACAAAACGTGTTGATTGACTATTTATGCATGGGATCGGTGTCTTTTGGTTAGCGATAGGCTATTAGTAGTTAAGTTTTGGGGGAGTCAAAAGTTGCATGTGGATTTTCGACTGCATGGGAGGTCAGTGCCCCTAACCTCTGCGTTGTTCAAATGTTAACTGTAGATATTGCTGTATTACCCTCCATAGAGGTTTGATTAATTTACAACGCCCTCCCCTTCCCCCCTCCCACCCACTCCCCTGTTGTCATATATGAGTTTCCTCACACCCGCACCAATACAATTTATCATGTTTTTTTAAGCTTTATTAATCAAATAGGTGAAAAATAGCATTTCACTGTCACATTAATTTGCATTTCCCTTTTCAGGAGTGAGCTTGAACATCTTGCCTACATGAAGTCATGTGTTCTTCCTCTGCTACAAACTGTTGAGGTACCTTGCTCATTTTTCCATTGGATTGTTGTCTGTGTCTTTAAAACTGATTTGTAGGTGCTTTATGTATGTCAACGCAATTAGCATTTCGTTCATTTCGTATATGGTGCAGATATTTTCTGCCAGTCATCGTTAATCTTTTTACTTAGTTAATGCCTTTTTTGGTTTTGGTTTTGTCTTAAGGGTTTTTTTTGTTGGTGGTGTTTTGGGAGGGGAGGTTGTCCAGTGTTTTCTTTTCTCTAATTTATGTATTTATTTAAGTAATCTCCATAGCCGTCATGGGGCTGGAAACCATGACCCCAAGATCAAGAGTCACATGGTCTTCTCACAGAGCCAGCCGGGCACCCCTGTCCAGTGTTGTCTTTTATGTCTCTGGCTTTTATGTCATGCCTAGAAAACCTCTTCCACTCAGACTATTTTTTCTTTTCTTTTTTATTTTTTCTAAAGTTTTATTTATTTATTTGAGAGAAAGAGAGCACAAGCAGGCAGAGGGGCGGAGGGAGAGAGAGCGGGGAGCCCAACATGGGGCTCAATCCCAGAACCCTGAGATCATGACCTGAGCTGAAAGCAGATGCCCTAACCAACTGATCCAACCAGGCGCCCCTCAGACTATTTTTTAAATGTCTTCTATATTTTTTCTGTTATTTTTCAACTTTATGGGGATATAATTGATATATAACATTGTGTAAATTCACAGTTGGATCCCCTTACGTATTGCAAAATGATGGCCACTATTGCAGTAGCTAACATCTCCATCATGTTACATAGTTACCATTTCTTTTTGTGTGTGGTAAGACCATTTAAAATATACTCTCTTAACAACTTTCAAGTATATAAGTATAAAAGTTGGTCATTGTAATCACTGGTCATTGTAATCACCATACCCTACCAGATCCCCAGAACCTATTCATCTTATCACTAGAAGGTTATACCCTTTGACCAACATTTCGCCATTTCCTTCATTACGTAGCCCCAGGTAACCACCTTTCTGTGAGTTTGGCTTCTTAGATTCCGAATATAATAGAGATCATACGGCATTTATCTTTCTTTTTTTTTTTTTTTAAGATTTTATTTATTTATTTGACAGAGAGAGAGACAGCCAGCGAGAGAGCGAACACAAGCAGGGGGAGTGGGAGAGGAAGAAGCAGGCTCATAGCGGAGGAGCCTGATGTGGGGCTCGATCCCACAACGCCGGGATCACGCCCTGAGCCTAAGGCAGACGCTTAACCGCTGTGCCACCCAGGCGCCCCGGCATTTATCTTTCTGTCTGACTTACTTCACTTGGCATAACACCTTCAAGGTTCATCCATATTGTTGCAAATGTCAGGATTTCTTTCCTTCTCATGGCTGAACCATATACCATTGTATTTATATACATTTTCTCTATCCATTCATCAGTTGCTGGACACTTGGGGTGTTTCTGTATCTCGGCTACTGTGAATCATGCTATAGTGAACATGAAAGTGCAGATACCTCTTCAAAATCCTGTTTTCACTTCCTTTGGATATATACTCAGAAGTGAGATTGCTGGACCATATGGTAGTTCTTTCTTTTTCCTTTTTTTTTTTTTTTTAAGATTTATTTATTTATTTTAGAGAGAGCGTGCACAGGAGGGAGGGGCAGAGGGAGAGAGAGAGAGAATCCCAAGCCAACTCCCCACTGAGCTCGGAGCCCCACACAGGGCTGCATCCCACGACTCTGAGATCATGACCTGAGTCCAAATGAAGAGTTGGACGCTTAATTGATGGAGCTACCCATGTGCCCCATGGTAGTTCTATTTTAAATTTTTTGAGGAAACTTCATGTTGTTTTCCATAGTAGCTGCACCAATTTACATTCCCACCAAGAGTGCACAAGGATTCCCTTTTCTCCATGTACCCACCCACACTTAACTATCTCCTGTCTTTTTGATGGTAGCCATTTTAACAGGTGTGAGATGGTATCTCATTGTGGTTCCTTGTCTCTGACAAGGAGTGACATTGAGCATCTTTCCATGTACCCGATGGCCATTTGTGTGTCTTCGTTGGGAAAATGTCTATTAGTTCCTCTGTCCATTTTTTTAATTGGATAGGGAATTTTTGTTGTTGTTTCTTTGTTTTGTTTTGTTTTTGCCATTGAGTTGTGTGAGTTCTTTATATCTTTTGGATATTAACCCCTTATTAGATATTAATTTGAAATATTTTTCTCTCTCTTTTTTAAAGATTTTATTTATTTATTTTAAAAATTTTATTTATTTATTTGACAGAGAGACAGCCAGAGAGAGAGGGAACACAGGCAGGGGGAGTGGGAGAGGAAGAAGCAGGCTCATGGTGGAGGAGCCTGATGTGGGGCTCGATCCCATAACTCCGGGATCACGCCCTAAGCCAAAGGCAGACGCTTAACCGCTGTGCCACCCAGGCGCCCCAAGATTTTATTTATTTATTTGACAGAGAGGGACAGCAAGAGAGGGAACACAAGCAAGGGGAGTGTGAGAGGGAGAAGCAGGCTTCTCACTGAGCAGGGAGCCCAATGCTGGGCTGAGCCACCCAGGTGCCCTGAAATATTTTTCTCATTCCATTCCCTTTCATTTTGTTGATTCTTTCACAGTGCAGAAGCTTTTCAGTTTGATGTAATCCCACTTATTAATTTTTGCTTTTGCTGCTTGTGCTTTTGGAGTCATATGCAAAATAACCTTTGCCAAGGCCAATGTCAAGCAGCTTTTCCCGTAGTTTTTTCTAGGAGTTTTATGGCTTCAGGTCTTATGTTTAAGTCTTTATTCTATTTCAAGTTAATTTTTGTGACCGATGTAAGATGGGGGTCCAATTTCATTCTTCTGCATCTGGTTATCTAATTTTCCCACCACAATTTATTGCAGGTTTATTTATTTTCTAGTACGTTTATTCCTTGTATTTTAAACTCTAAAATGTGATTCTTTTATTAATTTTTGTAGAAGGAAAGATTTAGAGATCCAATTCTTTTCTTTCTTTTTTTTTTTAAAGATGTTTCTCAGGATACCTAACACTGCTTATTCAATAATTCATCTTTCCCCCCCACCAATATGAAAAGTCATCTTTTAGTATACTAAGTGCCCTTAAGTAATTGAGTATTTCTGAACTATATTCTGTTTCCTGGATCTGTCTCTTTATATCCCAGTATGATGCTGTTTTGATCACTGTAGCTTTCTTGTAAGTCTTGTACTGTCATTTGTAGTATCATTTTTTTATTCTAAAGATTTTATTTATTTATTTATTTATTTATTTATTTGAGAGAAAGAGAGCACGTGTGCACAAGTGGGGGAGAAGGAGAAGCAGGCTCCCTGCTGAGCAGGGAGCCTGTTGTGGGGCTTGATCCCAGGACCCTGGGATCATGACCTGAGCTGAAGGCAGATGCTTAACCAACTGAGCCACCCAGGCGTCCCTGTAGTATCATTTTTATCATTTCTCTTAATCAAGATATTTAAGCCTGGAAGTAACAAGTTTGCATATGTCCTTTGAGGGATCCTCTGGAGACGACATAGAGAGGAGACAAGCTAGTGGCAAAGAGCTGACATGAGAAATGACAAGGGCCTCGTTAAAAGCAATGGGGATGGCTGGGAGGGAGCACGTGGAGGTAGAAATGATGGGTTGCCGTGTGAGAGCTAAGTGAAGGAGAGTGGAAGATGATGCTGATGTTTCCACCTGTGCTGTTCGCCAAGAAGGGGAAGCTATGAATTCGGTTGTGGGGAGAGGAAGGAGAAATTCGTGAGCTTACAGACATTCATATGTGTTGAGAGAGTGGGCAGCAATGTGCATGGGTCCCTGCCAGCATGCATGGTTGCGTGTCTCGGTATAACGTACACATTGGTTCACAGGTTTATTTATTTTAGTTTGTTCTCCTGTGGTGCTCACCACCTCCCACCAGCAGCTTTCCTGCCCCTGGCCTCTTTGTTTTGTTTTGTTTTGTTTTAAGATTTTATTTATTTGACAGAGAGAGAGCACAAGCAGGGGGAGCGGCAGGCAGAGGCAGAAGGAGAAGCAGGCTCCCCACCGAGGAGGGAGCCTGATGCGGGACTCGATCCCAGGACGCTGGGATCGTGACCTGAGCTGAAGGCAGGTGATCAACTGACTGAGCCACCCACGCACCCCTGGTCTCTTTGTTTTGGAGGCCCATCTTCCCCATGTCCATCCTACCCTCTCTGCTTAAAGAAATCTTACCTATCAAGATTCTGGCCAAATCCCATCCCTTGGGGAGGTCTTCCATAACCACATTAGCCTTCGTCAGCTGCTTTCACACAATCTTCAATTCCAAGTCATCCAAACACTGCAGACCAAAATCAACTAGATGTGCTGAAACCCTAATACACTTGTGGTTCCATGTGGTTCAGTCTGTCCAGAGCATTAACTAAAATTTAACTCTCCACCTAGATTTCTCCCTGACAGTGTGTGTTGGTCTCTTCTCTCTTCTTTCTTTCGATTCGTTTTCTTGCTCTTAAGTCTTTGTTCTGATTTTTTTAAAAAATTCACTTTTTCTCTAGATCTAACTTTCTCTCTTGCTCTCCATTGCCCTTTGTCTGTGGACTCATTGTCAGGAATTGAGCTGACAAAAGCAAAATATCTTTAAAGGGCAGAAGAGTGAAGCAGGGGGAGGATGGAAGCAAGCACATGAAATTTCTTTTTAGCATGACTCAGTGCGGCAGGGAGAGATGTGAACACTTGGACATGAATTAGTGTTGTCCTCCCACTGTGATGAGCTCATTGGGAGAAGCAGCAAGCTGAGTAAGAGTCCTTTCAGTTGCTTTGAGAAGATACACACTCTGAGCTTTGCAATACTCCGGAACATTTCCTGGTTAGAGCCCAATTGTGTGTTTTCATGTTGAAAATAATCTAGTTCCACCTGCTCTCTAAAACAGGTGGTAACTAAAGTGTCCTTTGGAGTCACGAATGGTGAGAGTTTAGATATTTGGTTAGTTAGTATCCATCCATTCTGGGACACTGATTCTATCTAATGGAAGCTCTCCCCCCCCCAAAAAATATATGTGAGGTAGGCAAGTCAAAACAACATTTATTTATTTATTTATTTTAAAGATTTTATTTATTTAGAGAGAGTGCGGGGCAGAGGGGCAGAGGGAGAGAGAGAATCCCAAGTAGACTCCCTGTTGAACGTGGAGTCCAACATGGGGCTTGATCCCATGACCCTGAGATCATAACCTGAGCTGAAATCAAGAGTCAGATGCTCAACCAACTGAGCCACCAGGTGCCCCCAAAGCAACATTTAAATAGGAAGCTATTCTGCCTCAGAAGCAGGAGGTAATGTGGCGCAGCCCTGGGCCCCGGCTACCCTCCTTATTTGCACACACACAGAATCTTGTGACATGCTTACACTAGCTCACCACACCACACATGCAGCCAGGCAGCAGAGCAGACCCCTCCACTCCGTGCCGGCTGCCCCTGAAAGGCGGTAAGGAGGTATTCCCAAGATTACCCAGCTTGGAAAGTAGAATCATTGGGAAAAATTCATATACTTCCTTTATGGCAGGACATGCTCCCCTTGACTAGGTAGGGCTTCCTTTTCCTCCTCCGTCTTTTCCAGGTGAGGCAGCCAGCACCTCTCAGGAAGCCCCACAGAGATCATAAAAATCCATGCCTCAGAGTGCAAAGAGCTCTGCAGTCCCCGAATTCAGGTTCGAATTCACTGACCTTAAACAAGTCTCTTTGAGCCTCAGGCTCCTCACCTCTAAAATGGGCAGAGAAAAAGCAGCGGCCAATTATTGTAAGGGTTCAAATAATATAGAGATGGTTCTTGCACCTAATAGGTACTGAATACCTCATAGCTATTATTCCATCCACGTGGTACAGCCTCACTCCCAGGGGTCAAGTGAGGGGCATTCTAGCCACATGCTTCATCCTTGCTTCTCCAGATGGGGCCCCAAGCAAGCAGCATTGCCAGACTTGCTGAATTAAACACTCTGCATTTTAACCAGATCCCCAGGTGATTCCTTTGGACATTGTAGTCTGAGAAATGTTGCAGTCTTAGCTGTTGCCAGCCGGGCCTCGACCCCGGAGCCCCTGCAGGCCTAAATCTCAACTGAAGCACGGCCTCCTCTTCAGCCCCCTCTGGACTCCAGCCACATAAGAAACACGTACGGATACTGCAGGCTTCTAACAAGCCGTTCATCATCTCCTCTCATCCCCAAACAGTCCTGGAGGGACTGTTCTCCCCATTTCTCAGATGAGGAAACCAGCTCTAGTAGATGAAAAATGGCTTTCCAACATCGCCCAGCTAGTCTGTCACGGAGCCAGGGTTCAAACCCAGGGCCATTTGAATCCAGATCCGTAGCCGACGAAGATTCTCTCTTTAACCAAACTCTGCTCAGCTTCTCTGAGCTTTCTTCTCAAGTAGCCCTCAAAGTTGGCCTGTAAAAACTGCAGACTCTCAGCACAAAGATTTATTTAGTCTTCCCTCCACCCCCACACCACCACATCAAAAGATTTGAACAAACAGCAACATAGTTTCTAACAACTCGAGGCTGCATCTCTACAATGACCTCAGCCCCCAGGAAAAGTGCTGCCTGAAACAATTCAAGCTGCCCAAAAAAAGGTATTCTGTTCCAGCCAACACCCCAGGAAAGGGTATTTGACTCCCACTCTCTGGGAGGCCCGGAGCCCAACTTCAATAAGCAAGTGCCAGTTAGGAAACCCAAATGGGTTTCACATGGACCAGCCCCCACTTCCTGCTTTTTGTAGACCAGCAGGAAATTCCCTGTACAACCCCCACCACCCCTCCTTCCCTTGAAAATGCTCACTATAAAAATGGAGGTTGAGGTCAGTTTATGCTGGACCCTCTGGCCTGTTGCAACAGTACAATATTGATTAATGTCTGTCCTTCCCATTGCAATTAGCATCTGCCTTTCTCTTTGACAGCTCTTTACTCTGTGTTATCTATTTAGTGCTGATATGATACAGAATGCCCAGAAGCCATTTCTCTAGTCAGCCATCTTGGTTAAAAGAAACGGCTCCCAGGGTGCTTATCCAACAGATAGACAATTGCAGATTTGGACCCCAGGTTACTGCAGTCTGAGACGCTTCCATCCGTGTGCTCTGATGCTCACACACATTAGCGAGGTTGACAGAGGGTACAAGTCTGTAGCCACGTGGCAGCACAGAGGGCCGTATAAATACCAACTGACATGTCTCAGAGATGTTCAACCATTGTTTCAACCCTGGGCTGACACGGGGTTTCACGATGACTGCAGAGGGGCAAGCTGCAACAGAGCCTGGCACGCCCACGTTATCCCTGGGGAGCTCTGCAGCCCTGGCTGCTGACAGGTAATGGGCATCTCTGAGCCGCCAGGGGAAACTCTGAGATGGGGGGTATGTGGCGGAGAATACGGAGCCTATTCTTTGAGATCATTTCCAGCTGCTGTCTTGAGGGGGCCCCAGCCGGGAGAGGTGTCTGGTAGTCAGTCTTTCTTTCAGCCTCTGTAGGATTATTATGGAATTATCTGATAGTATCTGAAATTGGGGCTTGGGCAAGCATGGGCAGCTTGCGGATGCCACGTCCACGAGTTGCTGCAGGGAGAATGAGGAGCTGGGAGAACGGGAAGGGCTGCAAGGTCTCACCAGAGTCGTCACTCCTGATAGGACCCTGTGGACGTTTGACTATCACAGGATCACTGGGGAGGGTTCAGCCCTACAGAAGTCCAGTCCCCCATGCTTGTCAAGAGAGGAACGGAGGAATGTGCGTTCAGATGCTTTGGGATAGAATATTGCTGTGAGAGGGAAAAATCATTAGCATGTTATGATCACGTGTTGTTCCCTTTCCCACAGCTAAGAAGAAGACAGGTCCAGCCACGTAAGGATGGTGGCAAGATGTTTAGTGTTTCACAAATAAAACTGGTCAGGCATGATCATTACCACACCAAGCTTGTTCACGCCCATGCGTGCACCCGCAACCACAACTGACTCGCACTCCAGAGAAGCACAACGCTGAGAGCATCGTTCCATTTGTTAACACATTGGCTTGTCGGAAATGTCAACTGTTTGTTGGAGGTGGAAAAAACATCAGATTAGGACCAGGTTAGATTTCCTATATTCTCTGGATCCTTTGTATCTTCTTCTTCTTCTTCTTCTTCTTTTTCTTTTTTTTAAAGATTTTATTTATTTATTTGACAGAGAGAGAGACAGCCAGCGAGAGAGGGAACACAAGCAGGGGGAGTGGGAGAGGAAGAAGCAAGCTCCCAGCAGAGCAGGGAGCCCGATGCAGGGCTCGATGCAGGGCCCGATCCCAGGACCCTGGGATCATGCCCTGGGCCAAAGGCAGATGCTTAACGACTGAGCCACCCAGGCGCCCCTGCTCTGTATCTTCTTAAGGCTCTGCCCCCACTTCCTTCTCTCTCTCTCTCTCTCTCTCTCTCTCTCTTTTAATTTCACAGGTGGTTCTTCTAGAGCTGTGTGCAGTGTTAGGGAACTTTAAGCCAGCTGTAAGCCTCCTTAATTCCTTCTTCATTCTGGTGAACTTTGGAGAACAGAAGGATCTTTTTAAAACTCAAATCAAGTCATATCACACCACTTTCTAAACTCACCACTTTGTTACGTTTATTGTTTTTTTAAGATTTTATTTATTTATTTGAGAGAAAGAGAGAGAGTGCACGCACAAGCAGGAGGAGAAGCAGAGGGAGAGGGAGAAACAGGTTCCCTGATGAGCAGGGAGCCCAATGCGGGGCTCGATCCCAGGACCCTAGGATCATGACTTGAGCCGAAGGCAGACACTTAACGAAGTTTGCTGCCCAGGTGCCCCTGTTACTTTTAGAATCAACACCAACTCCTGACCAAGGCCCCTGAGGCCCCTCGTGACCTGGCATCTCTATTGTCTCGGCTCCTCAACCCAGACCTACTGGGTTGCTAACCAGGGCCTTCTGGAGCACCCTTGCCTGTTTTTGTCATGCACCAATGGCTCAAAAGCATCTTCTGGAAAGAGTCCCCTAAGCTCCCAAGCGCCCACCCCTCCACCTGCCCAGCAGTACCTACCATGTCACCCACCACTGTCTGGGGATGCTCACTGCCATCCCCTAGTGAGATGTGAGCTCTTGTTTTGTTTACCTGAACATTCCCCAATGCCTAGACTGTGCCAGGCCCAGAGCTGGGGTGCAGCTAACACTGATGAGTAGAATTTTTTACCAGAATTGGACACCCTGTGTGAGGGGCTGCTGGAGGTTGCCTCCTGAAGACTTCTGTGACTTGTCGTACTTTGTGCAGCATTGGAGTGCCCAGAGCTTTTGCAGCAGAGGATCTGAGGGAGCCGGGAGGCTGTCGCACAGCACAGCTTCTATCGTCATCCCTGTAGCTGCAGTACTGACTGAACTGGCAAGGTTGGCCTCAGAGGCCATGAGAGAAATTCTTTTTTTTTTTTTTTTTAAGATTTTATTTATTTGACAGAGTGAGAGAGCACAAGCAGGGGGAGCAGTAGAAGGAGAGGGAGAAGCAGGCTCCTCGCTGAGCAGGGAGCCCGATGCGGGGCTCGATCTCAGGACCCTGGGATCATGACCTGAGCCAAAGGCAGACACTTAACCATCTGAGCCACCCAGGCACCCCTATGAGAGAAATTCTGAGTGCCATATGATGTGGCAGGCCACCAGCCCAGGCCCTTCCTTCCTTCCTTCCTTCCTTTATTTATTAAAGATTTTATTTATTTATTTATTTATTTATTTATTTATTTATTTGTCAGAGAGAGCAGGCATGAGCACAAGCAGGGGGAGAGGCAGACAGAGGGAGAAGCAGGCTCCCTGCTGAGCAAGGAGCCCGATGAGGGGCTCAATTCCCAGACCGTGGGATCATGACCTGGGCGGAAGGCAGACGCTTAACCGACTGAGCCATCCAGGAGTCCCTCCTGTGGCCAGAGGCAAGAACTGGGGCTGTGCTAGGACCCTGCCAGAGCTGACAAAGGACTGTTTGCCAGGGTGCCTAGTGTTGTAATAGCCATTAGCTTAGGGGTCTGAATTGAACTTTATCTTTCAAGAGCAGCCAGCAGGATAGTTGAGGAGGGCTTGCCGCCCCAGACTGCTGAGGCACGAATCTCTGATGAGCCCTTTCACAAGTCACCCAAGACTCTCCAGTACCCGGATGGCACACCCTGGCTGGAGCCGGTGGCCGCTCTCTTGGGTGAAGCACTGCTCTTGAGGAGGGCAAGTCTGCAGTGCAGCAGATTTGGACAGTCCCTGCCCATCTGGACCAACCCAGGAAGGGTAGCTAGCTTTTGGCTACATCCTCACAAATTATGACATTAGCAGACTGGGTCCTAAGAGCCAGTGGCTTCTCTCTGCATGCCACCTGGGCCCATGGGTCACCTATTTCTCGAAGAACTCAGACCTCAAGCAGTGAGCATTTCTACCTTCCCCAAAGAGGGGAATATTGCTCTCTCAATTGTTATGGGATGTTGTCTGCCATCTCCCCTCCCCCAAAATATGACGATGAAGCAGGTGAAAGGGTGTGGAAGTTGTAGGGGCCCTTGCGCACAGCGAGTATGGTCCTTTGGTAACATTTATATGCGCGTCAGTGAGAGGGCTGATTCAGGACCTACCAGGGTCACAGCATCTGAACCCCCCACTCGTATAGCCAATGCACTTGATAAGATCCTGTGTAAACACAACGGTCAGGAGGGAATGGATGCGCTGAGACAGAGGGGCTCTAGTGCAAACCTTTATTCTCAATTCCTTTTAAGAATACCCACTAAGTCTCTGATGTATTTTCTTACTCCCTTGTGTCCCCAAAAGCCATTTCCAAAATAATATCTTAATTAGCATTCTGGGCTGTGGACATTCAAACAAAGAAAATCACATGCCAATGGCTTCATGATTTGGGTTCATTTCATTTTCCCGGGAGCGCTCTGGCCCTGGGTCCTTGGGCTGTTTCCAGTCCTGGCTGCCCCTCTGCTGGCTGGGGAGGGCCCTAAGGAGTAGGAAGTCCGCGGGTCTGGGTGCAAGCACGGGGCTCCTAATATGCATCCAGACTCCCACAGCCTTTACACCCCACAGCCAGAGAACAAGGAGACACGGACTGCCCAGCTTGGCACCAGGCTGGAGACCAGCTTTCCAGGCTCTGTACACAACCCACTCAGCTCTCAGCTCACCCCCTTCCTCCTTGCCTGAAACAGCAAACTCACAGAAATGTCTTCTGTGGGGACTCAAGAAGGTTGAGTTCGCAGTGACCGTCCCAAGATAGAGCTGCCGGGTAGGGTGCAAGAATTACACATTCCACCCCTTTCAGAGCACATCACTGACCATCTGGGGCACTGCAGGCGGGGTGGGGACATTCCAGCTGCCTCTTCCTCCAATTCCATCTCAGCCACTGTTGCCCGGTGCACCTCGTCAAGGCTGCCGGCAAAGCGCTGCGCAGGGGCCCAGGCAAAGAACAGAGCCAAGAGGTAGTTGCTGCTCAGCCCTGCTGCTCCAAAGGCCTGGAAGACACAAGGTGGGAAGGGAGGAAGCCCTGGGTGAGCCCCTATCCCCGAGGGCCCCAGGAACAAGTGCCTGGCTCAGAACGGCTCAGAACAGCTCTCTTCCTGTGGATGTCCCCTGACAGCTGCATGATAACTTAGGTTCTGGAAGACTTCAGGTGGGGTCATCCCTACTGTCCCCTCTGCTAGGTGACATCTGCCACCAGGAGATCTCTAGGTTCAGATTTGGGAAGGAGACATCACTGAATGGTTAGGAGGCCAGGCTCCGGTGTATTAGGGACCTAGATTTCCTAAAACTCCAAGATCAGATATTGCAGGCTGAGTGACCTTAGACAGGTCACTTAACTTTTCTGGGCCCCTGTTTCCTCATATTCAAAATGGAGTAGGAATGGGGCCCCCTTATAGGGTTGATTTGAGGAGGAAACAGAAAATCACATCATGGCAACAATAGGCAGCTGCTGGAGTTTCTAGGAGGTTGGGCGGCTGAAGGCAAGGGAAGTTCAAATGAGACAGCAGTCCACTGTCTGTGCTCGCCGGAATAATGCCATCGGTCTCCTGGGAGGCCGTGGATGGGGCCACCATTTTCATCCTGGCAATATCTAAAGCTGCAACCTGCAAGGACGAGGAGGAGATGTGGTTAGAAGGGCACACCTGAGGGCAGACTGCTTGGAAGAACCATCAGTTTCACAAGGAGGAGTGGAAACAGCAGCTCAGAACAGAGACCTGAGGTCCAGCTGGACCACAAGCTCTGTAAGCAGCCCCTGCCTGGTGCGTGGGGTGTGCCTGACACCTAGTGAGATGGCGTGGAGAACTCGGTGGTAGTGACTACAGGGGTGACCCAGGATGTTGTGAGCAAGTGCCAGGCCAAGGATAGGCTCAGGAACGTGGGGACACGGACATCTTCCCAGATCACGGGGAGCATCACCAGCACACACAGCACAGAACGAGGAGTGACTTGTACTCCCCTCAAGGTCACAGCCAGCCCTGTCACTGATGTGACAAGGGACCAAGGCCAGCCAGGACTCTGGGGAATCGAGCTGCAAGGATCTGCCCTGGGTCAGGCATTCAAGGGAGGCCCCTGTGATCCTCCCCCATATCTGGCACTAGAATGCCAAGGAGCTGGGACCTTGAGCCTGGATTGCCCTCCCATTACTGAGACTTCTCAGCTGAGGGGTGGAGGCTGCCCTGTGAAGAGCTGGAGAAGGCAGGGCTCGCTGTGAGCATCATGCCAGCCCACGAGAGTCCTCAGAAAGAGCTGCTTCCAGCTCTTCCTGAAAATAAATCTCTTTTGTTTAGTTCCCTTGCTTCCTCAGTTTGCCTGATAGCCGCACCCGGTTGGTCATAGCTAAGGCCGGGCAACTGCGTGGCCCCTCGCCCCGCTGTCTTGGACAGAAGTTCACCAAGCCAACAGACAGAAAGTTCGGAACTTTTTCATTGTCCCTTTCCCAGTTTTGAAAAGCCGCCCAGATATTTCCAAACAGAAGTAAAGCAAAGTTATTAATGTCAAGGAGCCAAGCTCTTTCTCCATGCTTTGCTGCATGGGGAAGTGTCAGTGTCTGTAGATGTCCAGACTGGATTCCCTCACCTCGGCTTCACAACCTGTCCTCCGTGGGGCCCCCAGCCTCCCATCTCATTTCCTGCCACGTCCCCGAGGTGGGCAGCTTTCTGCACCAGCAGCCGGGACTGCTCCATCTCCACGGCCACTGGGTGATGGATGTCTGCTAGGGGCTTCCCGAAGGCCCCATGGGACTTCACCCTTGAGCACAGGAAACACAGCCAGAGGGGTGACGCTGGTGCCCTGCAGGGGAGGTGGGTGGAAGCACACATGGGAGAAGACAGGACAGGAAAGGGAGCAAAGCAGGAGCCTACAAAGTGTCTGCAGGAGCCTACAAGGTGTCTGCGGCTTGTAGGCGATTTCCAGGGAGAAGATCCCGACGCAGACAACATTGACATGCACTGCAGAGCTAATCACCATGGTGGCTACACGGATTACTTCCAGGATTCCTTTTTCTCCCACGGTTCAGGGCCCTCTGGCAGGCCTGGCTGCCAGGCAGAAATCCGAGCTGGCCACTGGCCCAGAGCTTCTGGAAATGAGGTAGTGCCTGTGGGCTCCTCACCGGCTGGCCCGGCCTCGCATCCTCAGGGAGCAAGGTTGGAGCAAGGTGCCGGAGCCCCCTTGTGGTCACCGGTTATTGCAGCGGCGATTCTAGAGTCTTTGAAACTCACAAGCAATCAGAAAAGGTTATAAGGGATTCTTTTATTTTTTCCTTTTTTCTAAGCTAAAAACAATTATACAAATAATGTATCTTATGGCAGAAAAGTTATACATTTTCAGATTTAAAAAAGGGAGAACCTAGAGGTGCCTGCCTGGCTCAGTTGGAAGGGCCTGTGACTCTTGATCTTGGGGAGGTGAGTTCGAGCCCCACAGTGGGGTTAGAGATCACTTAAATGAATACATGAGAACTTCTTTTTTTTCAAAGGAGGACAGGGACTCCTGGGTGGCTCAGTCAGTTGAGCGTCCAACTGTTGGTTTCAGCTCAGGTCATGATCTCAGGGTCGTGACATGGGAGTCAGCTGGAGATTCTGTCTCTCCCTCTGCCTCTGCTCCTACTGTCCCCGCTCAAATAAATAAATAAATAAAATCTGAAAAAGAAAGAGTATACAGTGAACATCCACGTTAAGAAATAGATTTCTCCGGCATCATTTTGGAACTTCACTGTAGCTCATACCTAGATTTATCTGACCAGACTCCTTCTAGGTTGTCCTTACAAGTTGTTCCCAACATTTTGCTGTTACAATCAGTGTTGCAGTGAACCGCCTAGTGTCAAACCTTTTATCGACTCGTTCACTCCCGTGCGACCAAGTCCCATGGGTGGAACTGCCACGTCGGTGCTGTGTACCTTGTGAAGACTTCTGACCTGGGTGGTCGGACAGCTCCCCAGGAAGGCTGGTCCGAGTTTCGGCACAGGATGTGGCTGAAGTACCATACGTGAGCCCTTAGGGAAGAGCACTTTCTTTTCTTTGTTTTCTAATTTTATTAAGTTTTTAATTTTAATTCCAGTGTAGTTAACATACAGTGTTATATTAGTTTCAGGTGTACAATACAGTGATTCAGCACTTCCATACATTACTCAGTGCTCATCCTGGTAAGTGGGCTGAACTCACGACCTCGAGATTGAGAGTCTCATGCTCTAATGGCTGAGTCAACCAGACGCCCCTTGAAAGTGTACTCTTTAATCCCCATCACCTATTTCACCCATCTGCCCACCCCCTCCCTCTGGTAACCATCTGTTTGTTCTCTAGAGTTAAGAGTCTGTTTCTTGGTTTGTATGTCTCTCTCTTTTTTCCCCCTTTGTTAATTTGTTTTGTTTCTTAAATTCCACATATGAGTGAAATCAGATGGTGTATGTCTTTCTCTGACTTATTTCACTCCAGCTCCATCCATGTCATTGCAAATGGCAAGATTTCATTCTTTTCTTATGGCTGGATAATATTCCATTGTACATATATATCACATCTTCTTTATCCATTCGTCTATGCTTGGACACTCGGGCTGCTTCCATAATTTGGCTATTGTGAATAATGCTGCAATAGACATAGGGGTGCATGTACCCTTTAGAATTAGTGTTTTTGTATTCTTTGAGTAAATACCCAGTAATGTGATTCCTGGATTACAGGGTAGTTCTATTTTTAAGTTTTCGAGGAACCTCCATACTGTTTTCCACAGTGGCTGCACCAGTTTGCATTCCCACCGTGTGTGAGGGTTCCCCTTACTCCGCATCCTCACCAACACCTATTGCTTCTCGTGTTGTTAATTTTAGGCCTTCTGACAGGTGTGAGGTGGTCTCTCACTGTGCGTTTGATTTGCATTTCCCTGATGCCGAGTGATGTTGAGCATCTTTTCATGTGTCTGTTGCCATCTGGATGTCTTCTCTGGGGAAATGTCAGTTCATGTTTTCTGCCCATTCTTAATTGCATTATTTGTGGGGGTTCTTGGTGTCGAATTGTGAGGAGCACTTTCTTTTTAAAGAAAAATGAACTAGTCAATCTCAGCTCAAACAGGTGTGAATCATAGAAGGTTCTCTCAGTAATCCAAACACATTGCACCGCCTTTGTTCTTGGTACAGAGATACTTGTGAGATGTTTCTTTTGTCTCAAGGGTTTGTTTCATTTTTGTGAAATTGATGCCACTGATTTGAATTACCATTCCCAGCAATAGCTCTCTTTTGCATGGGCTTCCAACCTTTCAGGGGATCAGAGAATAAAGTTTTCTATGGACATGCTGGGGGAGGAGGGTGGTATAGGGCTAGACTCTAGAACCCCAGGAACAAAAGCCACCAACCTCTCTGGTATTTGATTTTTAAAGATGAGCTGGTAGCAGAAGTGGTCCTCAGCAGCCCACGACCTTTTGGACCTTGGAACTTTCCCCCCTCCTGCCATAGAGGCTGGCCTTTTCCTTCTGCTCACCTCAACAGACGGAGACTCATTCTGCTCTGAATTTCAAACTTCACCAAAGTAACAGATGCCAAGCAAAGACAGGGACATGGCTTCTTGGCAAGAACATCATCTTGCTTCATCTGCTGAGTGCTCTCAGGAAGTGGTTAGGATTTGATGTCCAAAGGCAAAAACAGATGGGTGGCTGCGGGTCAGAGCAGACACAAGGAGAAGCACTCAGCAAGCTTTCCTGAGCACCAGGACCCTCTGTGAGGACCCAGTTAGCTGCATGCACTGATGAATCCTGCTGGGATCCAGTCTGCCCTGGGTGACCTCGAAGCCTCGGCCAGGGGCCCAGACCATGTTCTCCTTACATGTCCACCTGTTCAAACAGGACTTCACCAGGACTACTGAAACACCCAAAAGGTTCCCACTGAGGAGTCTGTTTACCTGTTTCCCGTGGATGTTTTTATTCCTTGCAACAGTTCAGGTCAATTGCTGGCCATATTCCTGCCCTTTCTCAGCCTTCTAACTGGGACATGGTTGATGGGGAAGGGAGGGCAGGAAGGAGCCTATTAAAGATGGAAAATAAATCACTGGTTTACAATGTTAAATGATTATTTTGCCATTCCTTTTCTAAAACGTGATGACTCTACCTTGAACGGAAACTCCTTGGTGATGTGACTCTAACGGTGTAGTGATCCTTTGGAAACACTGAAAATAAAAATGTGAATGCTGTTAGCACAGAGAAAGAGCCCTTGTGGAAGGGGCTCTAAGCCTGGGGGTCAGCTCTCTACTGGGATCTAGAAGAGAAAGTTTGCAGTGCATGTCCTGCCTCCTGTTTCTATCTTGTGTGGCCTCCTTATCTCACAGATTCTTGGCTTATCTTCTAAGTTCAGAAGAGGGAAAAAAAAAGTATAAAAATACCTGTTTGAAAGTTGCCTTGTGGTTGATACTCATGTATGGAGATCAAATGCAGGAGCGTGTGGCCCTCCAAATGTCATCATATTCTTGGAGGTTTTGCACCCTGGGCTAGAGCAAGGGCTGCCCAGAGCCCCGCACAGAGGTGAGCTGCTCCTGGGATGCTAACCGGGAGCCTCCTCCAGCCCATACGCTGTCACAGCCTGAATGACTTTCATCCCCGGAGTATCCCTGGGAACCAAGAGCATGACTGCTGCCAGTGGCTTGGGGCTGTGGGTCTGGTTTTCCCATCAACACACCAAGCTGGCAGCAAGGATCCAGGATGGAGAGGAAAGGAGAGAGGCAGACCCTCTCATCTGCCGCAGGGGCCATCAGCTCTCTTCACAGACGCAGTCAGGCCCAGGAAAGCCGCAGCCGGCAAGCAGATAGCACTCACTAAGACCTCACACAGTCAGATGCAGGCTCTTGACTAGAAATGAGAGCTGTTGGTTTTTGTCCCAGTGAGGAATAAAGCCAGTGTTGTAAGAGCAATTTTTTTTTTGAAAGCACCGTGTAGCGTTGAAAATATAATTTAGAGACAAGAGACTGAAAACTGCTTCGTTATCACTCGCAGCCCATTCTGCTGTTCCCACAGGCGCTGTCAATGTAAGGGGCACAGGCTTCAGAATCAGGCCAACCCTGCACTCTCGGTTCCCTACGCGTGAGCAGGGGGCTAGTACCTTAGGCAAGTGACTCAAGTCACTTCTCGGTCCTAGTTTCCGCCTCTGTAAGATGGGGGTGATAATTCAAACCTCCTGCGGAGGTGAGGTCCACACAGCATTCAGGGAGGGCCCTGCAGAGTGAGTGCATGATGAAGGGGGGGATTATCACTAGCCCCTGTAATGTTGCACGTGTGATCTCACAGGAGGGGGAAGCCATGGACAAGTGACCCTCTGCCGTTCCAGCGGAGATGCCCGGGGCCCACCGAAGACAGTGGGGGAGTGAAGGAGAGATGCCCAGCGCGTCACATGTGTGATGCATCTGGTGACCCTTGGAGGACCTCTTGTTCTCCTGGGCTCTACTGTCTCTGTTGGGAGCATGGAGACAGAATCCTCTCTGCATCCCGTTTCCCAGGCAACGGCAGGGCAGAGAGAGACATGCTTATCAACACAGGCCCACCACAGTGTTACGGGAAAATGAATGTCTGGCCCAATGCCTGCGATCCACCCCTGGCGACTGTGAAGCTGTCCTCCTCTCAGATGGAAGCCTCACGTTGGTGGCAATGATGCGGCAACCTGAATGAGATCACATCTGCCTGGAGCTGGCCAGGACCCCTCACTCCCGGCTCCCTGCGGGCCCCCGCGGGGGTCTGGCCTGATGAGGAGGAGCTCTGGTGGGTGGTGCCCCCAGCGAGGTACCTGGGGCTGGGTCCTAGCAGAATGGGAGGTGGCCTCTCCCTCTGGCAACAGAATCAGCGAGTGGGCCTTTGGCTCCTAGGGCCGTATTGCACCAGAAGCTCCGTGTTCCCTGAATCTGGAGCAGAACAATTAAAGATCTGAAAAGGAGAGAAGGCATGACAGTGACTCTCCATCCATATTCAAAATTTCAAATACCCTGGAAGCATGAGCCAGAGCTCCTTCCAAGTCACATTGCCCTCTGACACCTTCATGAAGGTTCTTCCCGAAGCCCAGCCATGAACATCCTTTGCTGAAAGAAAACCGAGTGGAACTGGGGGGCTGAAGACTCACAAAAGCCAGCCGGGCCCACACCTCGCACGGCTCCCATCTTTTCTGGGAGACTCCATCCTGAGCTGCTTTTTTGCTCTGGCTGCAGCCAGCTGCCTGAAGCTGTCCTCCCTTATGAACAGTTTGAGTTCTTTTTTTTTTTTTTTTTTAATTTATTTATTCGACAGAGATAGAGACAGCCAGTGAGAGAGAGAACACAAGCAGGGGGAGTGGGAGAGGAAGAAGCAGGCTCATAGCAGAAGAGCCTGATGTGGGGCTCAATCCCAGAACGCCGGGATCACGCCCTGAGCCGAAGGCAGACGCTTAACCGCTGTGCCACCCAGGCGCCCCAACAGTTTGAGTTCTAATCAGTGTTCCCACAGCCAGTGAAGCCAGAGGGAAACCCGAGGGTGCAGGAGGGGGACTGGTGTTCTTGAGGAGGACTAGAATATCCTTGCACACTCAGGAAAATTGTAAAGAAGGAAACTCGGGAGCATACAGACATGCCCAGGAGTTCACACAAATGTGCACACTCAATGTTGGTCAGTCCTGCTCCGTATTTTTTTCTCAGGATCCATCTTCAAGCTTCCAAAGTCCTTCAGCCTTGGCTTTCTCCTATCCCACGAAAAATAAGTCAGGGAACTACAGTGGACGATTTTTTATTTTGGCCTATGGAAAATTGTGAAAGGGATTGGAAGGAGGAAAGTAGACAGCCAGAGAGGAAGTGTGTGCCAAAAATAATAGTATGAGTCAGCATCATCGGGCTGGAGAGAAAGCCTGCAGATTTGTGGGTGGAGTGATCACGAGGAGGCCTTGGGTGCAAGGTCCTAAGCTACGATGGTGGCTGTCAGTTCACTCTCTGCAGCATCCAAATCTCAGACACCCCATGTACCCCACCTTCCATCATCGTTAGCATTACTAGGGTTATAGTGAATCTTCTAGAACATGCTCCGTGAACACAGGAGACTGAAGGATCCATTAGTGTGCCTGATCAGAACTGGGCCCAGTACATGTGGCTGCAGCCTCAGCTGCTTTGATATGGTGCATTAGCAGACCCCCGAACCAGCTTCCTTTATGAGGGGCAACTATGTTCCTCGGACAAGGAACCCCAGATTTCTAAACCTGGCTCCTGGCCAGGTAACTAGGTAGTCTAGCCTGAGGGTCAGATTACCCAGTTTAGCGCCATTCCTGCCATACCTGGCTGGGCAAGATACTTGATCAGTTTCTTCATCTGTGAAATGGGACATGACTACCCACCTATCAGTCAGGACTACTGAGGTGTAGCAGTAGACCCCAAATGTCGCTAACTAAAGGGAGAAAAGGAACTGAATGGAAACGTTCTCGGGAGCTCAGGTTAGAGAATGAGGGTCCAAAACAGACAGGAACCTAGGCATCCTGGAGGATCACAGGGGACAGGACACTCAGCAGTCCTGCTGGGGAATGAGTGAGTGCCAATGTTTCTTCTTGAAAATACTGTTCACTCTCCCAATTCCAGAGAGTTTGGCTGGCTTTGCTTGGCTCATATGCTTGCTCTTTGGCCAGGGAAGGCTGGGCTGGCACCCTGACAGTTCTGCCACTGTATCCAAAGAGGTGAAAGGAGTGGCCCCAAATGAAACTGGGGTGCTGCCACCAAGAAAGGGAAGGGAACCCTAAGCAGCCCAAATCCAAGCAGGGTCCACAATGCCCACCTGACAGGGCTACTGTGAGGGTTAAATGAGATGACACAGGGAATATAAAGTGTCTGACACGGAAGCTGACAGGCTGCACGAAATGTCAGTGATTATGAATATAATCACCATCACTTCTTCTCATGGGGAGGGCACCAGCAGGCCTGACTTTTACATTCATATCGGGCCTGGTCTAATGATGTACTTCCAGAATCAGTACATGCACTGGTCTGTTTGTATTAAGCTCATTAGCTCAGAGAGCAATGACCAAGGAGCAAAAGGGCAGATTAATTGGAACACATAAAGTAGGCCGGGGCGGGGGGTGGCATGGGGAGTAAGAAGCAAGGGAGTCCTGCAGAGGCAGAATAAGGAAACGGATCTAATCATGTCCTTGTGTATGTGCGGGGGGACCCACAGATTTTGAGCCCAGGAGGTCTGGACAGGAATCCAGATGCTGTTATTCCTAACTCTGTCCCTGGACAAATCTGTTTCCTCACCTTTAAATCAAGATTAACAATGTGTACGTACCTCACAGGATTTATGAAATGCACTGTAAATGGCCAAATATGTCTTCCCATGTATGGGAGTAATGAGACTTGGGATAAAAGCCATGAACTACAGTATCACCGCTTTACCCACAAATCTTACTTACCATTAAGTTCCCATTCAGATATAACTGAAGTAGAATGACCCTAATCTAGGTTTTGCCTCGGCACTCCTTTTAGAGTCTGGAGGTGTTGGCATGAGTGTTTCCTTTTCCAGTGCTTCTGTGCCCTTGATGGGCTTACATCGTATGCGCGAGGATGAAGTGTGCTGGCAGGAGGCAGCAGTGGGAAGGGCAATTCACACATTAATGGTGGGAGCATAAATCAGTAAGCACCTTCTTGACCAAAACTCGGCTATATTTGGGCGCCTAGCTCCGTTGGTGGAGCGTGTGACTCTTGATCTCGGAGTTGTGAGTTTGAGCCCCATGTTGGGTGTAGAGATTACTTAAAAATTTTTAAGTCTTTAAAAAAAACTTGGCAGTATTTATTAAAACACTAAATAGTCTCATTCTTGGACCAGTATTTTTACTTCAAAGAATTTATCCTGTTGTAGAAACAGAAAATGTACATGGAAGTAAGAGCATTCCATGCACCTTGCTGCTGCTGCTTCTCCTTCTGCCTCTTCCCCTTCCTCCCCCCTCCTCCTCCTCTCCATGCCCAGTGTGGAGCCTAACTCAGGGCTTGAACTCACGACCCTGAGATCAAGACCTGAGCTGAGACCATGAGTCAGACACTTAACCAACTGAGCCACCCAGGCCCCCCAGATCACCTTGCTCTGGAGGACTCCCTCACTATATAAATTTCGATGGGATCAGGGCAGTCTCCTACTGCAGAAGGTGAAGGGGCCAGACATGCCCTTCTTCTCCCTGCTTCAGGGCAATGAAGTGTGACCTTGGGACCTACTCCCCGGCGCCCCTGCCCTCTGAAAATTCCCATCTCAAACTCAGAGTCAGAGTCCTGGGGAAGCTTCCCCAAGAAACCTCCCAGCCAGCTGCACTTGTAACAACCTTGGCCACACTCCCTGTGGCCTGCCTTCCCTTGATTTCTAAAGCTGGTTCTTCAGCTTCCCTGTCCATGTCAGCAGCTAGCTGATGTCCTTTGCTGCTTAAGTGATCCAGAATGACCTGGCCTGCCAAATGAGACATGCACCATGTCCCTAGCCAGGGGAGGGTAGACAAATTACGTACACCCATACAGTGAAAACCCTGGATGGTCCGTCTCCAGGCGCTGACATGTCATTAAATTAAATAAGCAAGTGGGAGACTCGAACGTATATAACAATCCATTACAACATGGAATATGTTAGTATGTCATAGAGAAAAGCAGCCGGGAGCCTAATACACCAAGCTGTTGACAGTGATTATCTCAGAGAGCAGAGAATTTTAGAGAAGTCTTTCTATGTCATGAACTCTTTTTTTACTCTCGTCATGTTTGAGCTTCCGTTATTTTGCATTCGGTTTGTGACCAGAAAAAATGATGCCGTTTTCTTAAAAGTAGATGATGGCTGCATCATAAGCAAAACGTGCACTCCTGAAGACCTCAAATAACTTAAAAACTCACACAAGCGAAGACTCCTGACAAAGAACAGCAGGAATTTCCATTATCAGCTAAAGTGGTGTCCCTGTCTGTCAACAGCAGAAACAGTTTGCCGTGGACTCCAGCCCTCTGGCTTTGACCTTATGGGTTCTTTAAAGAGAGACCTGATGAACTGATGCATTTTATTTCACACTACTTCAAATTTACAGAATACAAATGTGCATAAAGTAATAAGCCCATGAACCACAGACGTGGCGGTTCCTCTGCCGGGGCTGACTTACCCGGTGAGGACATGGTCTCGCAGAAAGAGCCACGAAGTGAAAACTGACTCATCTAGAGCTGCCTCTTCCCTGATGATGGAAAGTGAAGATAATTCACCTCAGCCCTCCTGTCTCTCCCCTGCCTACGAGGGGAACAGATGTGTCCAGTCCATGAGCCGAGGTTCTGCCACGTGGGTGACGTCTCACCAACTCCTGATACGCGGCTTTGCACTGAGATGTTCAATCAGCAGGGAAGGGGTGCAAGCCTCCGCTGAGGCTTGGCGAGTCCACAGCTCTGGCTTAGCGGGGTGCTGTGGTCATTGATACAGCATCCCGAGTGCGGGGGAAGGCCCTCTGGACAGATAACCAGAGCTCCCTTTGAGGCAGGAGCTCTAGAAGAGTCTGTAAAGAGGATATAACTGCTCGTGCTGGGGTGCTCAGCAGGGACTGTGGCCAGCCTGAGTGTGGTGGGACCTCACTAGCGGTTTCGTGGCTGACATCTCTTTGAAAACCCGGAAGCCTTCTTTGACTGCAAAATCCCATGCCAGGTTAGATACGTACTCAGTCAGCTTTTCACTCTGTCCGGTGGCTGCCGAGCTTGCTTGCCCTAAGCAGAAGTGAAGAACGACAGTGATTCTCCCGGACAAGCCTTCATGATAATGCTGTTAGCAGCTACCGCCATTTGCTGTACCAGACACGATGCTGAGTGCTCTGCGTGTAGGACTATAGCTCATTGAATTCCCGAAGCACGAGGACAGTTTTATTCCCCGCTTCTCGAACAAGGATCTGGGTCTTCGAGAGGAGGCGTGCCCACGCTTACATCAGTGGGCTGGGAGCCAGGAGTCAGGCTCCGCTGGACTGCCCCCTGCTCGTCACCTCCAAAGAAACTATATGAAATCAGGAAGACCCCAGGTCGCTTCTGCTGTTGCTGGTGGGCCACAGAGAGCCCTGCACTACCCTGAACTGTTCCCGCTGCAAAACTGGTAACATGGTCCCTGGAAACCAGATTAGTGGCTGGGCTCTGGACACTGCTCCGCACAGATCAGTGTCAGCGCCATATTACTCACTCCAATTTACACGCTCACTGCTCTCTTCTTTTTTAAATACGTGCATCGAGACATTTTTTTGAGAAGGATTTTTGAACGTAAACTTTTTAAAGATGTATTTATTTCAGAGAGAGAGCACGCGTGTGCATGTATTCTAGCGCATGCATGCACGGTGCGGGGAACAGAGGGAGAGGGGAAGCAGACCCCCGCTGAGCAGGGAGTCCACTGGGGCTCCAGCCCACAACCCCAAGATCACCACCTGAGACGAAACCCAGAGTCGGACACTCAACTGACTGAGCCACCCAGGCGCCCCTTAATGTAAATTTTTTAAAAATTGAGGTATAGTGTATATACACCCTCTGTATGAAAGTGTACAACTCTGTGAGTTTTGTCAGGTAACCAGCACTGTCACCAAGATAGAGAATATGCCCTTCATGCCCAAATTTCCATGGTGTCCCTTTGTACTCAATCCTTTGCCCCAGCCCCTGGCAACACTAATCTAATTCTTTTCTTTTCTTTTTTTTAAATCTTTTTTTGGATTTCTATTTCTATAGCTGGTCTTTCCTGGAATGTCACATAATATATACATCATAGGGTGTGCAGTCTTTCAGCATGGCTTTTGGCATTTGGTGGACCGCATCTGAGATCCAACCATGGAGTGTGTGTATGGTCTCCTTATCGTGAGCTTCTTTACAGCCAGCTGCTCTAGGTTATTTTTAGCCTTTCCATATTCTAAAGAGACTGTGTTTTCCTCGTTCTCTCTGTATCAATAAATGGATCTTTGCAGAGGCCTGCTTTTCTCCTGGCCCCTGCCGTGGTCAGTTTCCCACAAGAACCATTTTCATGCAGCTTTGGTGTTAAAGACACTATGCTATTCCTTACAAATGAGGAACCAGATCCATCTGCTACACAGCAGGGAATGCAGGCCACTCAACAAGTCTTTACTCAGCACCTGCTCGGTGCTGGGTATGGAGCCAGCCCCCCCCCCCCCGGGGGGACGGTCGGGAACCAGACAGCCCCCTTCCCAGAGTCACATGCGTATTGAAGGCAGAAGAGCACAAGAGAAGCAGGAAGCCACTCGTGTGGCACACGGGGTCTTGGAAACTGTCACGTGGTGTCCCGATAGCCAATCGGGAACAATCCAATGGGGTTTCCGCGTGTAGAGCAGAATGGCTAATTCAAAATCCACTCAGCCTACCCCCAGCACATGAGCAGAATCCAGTGAGAACACAGTGGTCTCCTAGAAAATGTCTACAGGCAGTCAGGCCTGCTTGGCACCTGACGGACCCAGCAGCCCTCTGCTTAATTAAATATTTCTGGTTAGCTTTCATTGCAAAGCCCTAACACAAATTGGGAAAGGGTGGTTAGAGCTAATCCTGTCTGGAGGAAGAGAAAATATGGTTTCCAAGAATTCCTGCTTATTGAGACCTCTATCACCAGATCAGGGAGGGTTAAACTGGAAATCCTCTGGATGCTGATTTTTCTCTGGACACTGTTCTGCTCACAACTTTGTATTTTGCTAGTACTACTCTGCACAGTACCTGGCTTACTAGAGGTTTGGGTACTTGTGAATGAATGATCAATTCCCGACTGCAACGGCCTTTCTCGTTAGGATACGGGAACCTGGCTGAGGTCCACATGCTGCCAAGCTTGGGGTGTCGACGACCTCAAAGCTAAGACATTCCTGCAGTACTACCAAACCCACTGCTGGGTTTCTTTCTACTCACGTTTCATTTTCATTTTTCATTCTGGAGAATTTCAAAGATGCACAAATATGGAGCAAAGAGTATAATGAATCTGCAGGTGTCTCTCAGTCAGCTTCAGCAATCATCAGAGCACAGCCAGTCTTGTTTCATTCTCTGTCACCCCCACCCTCACTGCCCTGGGTTTTTCTGAAGTTAATCCCAAATGTCGCATCATTCCATCTATGAATACCTCATTTATGTCTAATAACAAAGACTTAAAGACACACAATACCATCATCACGCTTAAAAATGCCTCCTTAATGTCATCAGCTGTCCAGACTGTCCAGTGAGAATTCAAATTTCACTAACTCATAAAATTTTTTTTTTATAATTTGTTTTTTCAAATAGGGCTCTAACGATCCAAACGCTATAATGGCTGATGTGTCTTTTAAATCCCCTCCCCCTTTTTTAAAGATTTAATTTATTTATTTATTTTACAGAGAGAGAGAAAGAGCCAGAAAAGAAGGAGGAGGAGCTGGGGGGAGGGGAGGAAGAGGGAGAGAGAGAATCTGAAGCAGACTCCCCACTGAGCGTGGAGCCCTATGTGGTACTTGGTACTCGATCTCATGACCCTGAGATCATGACCTAAGCTGAAACCAAGAGTCAGATGCTGGACGCTCAACCAACTGAGCCACCCAGATGCCGTTTGTCCCTTTTGATCTGTAGGTTTCATTTTCATCTTTTCTCTGCCCCCCTGACATTCATTTGTTGAAGAATCTGTGAAGTGTCCCTAAAATCTGGACTTGGTAAGCGGCTGTGCCCCAGGGGTCCTGTTTCACGTGCCCCTCTGAACCCTCTGCTTCCTGTGAGTTGGTAGGCAGCACTAGAGACTCGGTCAGATCCAGGTCTGACTCTTGGGAGAAGCACCAGGAGGTACGTGATGTCTGGCTGTCTCGCTCTTGCTGATGGTAGCACTGTTGCTGCTTGTTTTCCAGATCCATTCATGTATTAAGGGTGGAAAATTGGTGATCTGTTAATTCTGTCATTTTGTCTGGGATGCTTCCCTAGAGAGAAGCTTTCACTCATCAGTTACTCGGTTAGCTTGACACAGAACTTGTATCATGAAAGGCAGGATAAATCCTTGATTTTTTTCCCCTTTATTTATCAATTTTTAGAATAATGGGTTGCTTCCCTGGTGTCCTCCAAAGCCACCAATGAGATTTTGACTCTGTTTTAGTGTTGCTCTTTACTCACGGACGTAAACACACTTGATGGGTTCCCACCCATTTCAGTTTCATCCTTACTGGTGCTCAATAGATCCTGTCATTAGCAAGTGGGGGCCTCTTCAAGCTGGCTCCTAAGTGCGGTAGATATGACCCCAGTCATCTTCAACACCTCCCCTGCTTACTGGTACCATAAGGTGCACCAGGCTCACCTGCAGACGTCCTGCCCTCGACCTGAACACAGCCACTTCTCTAAGAAGTCCCAGCTCCTTTTGGTGGGAATGGAATTTAGAGATGGTGACATGGGAAAAACTGGGAGTGCATAATGCTACTGGGATACCCACCATTTCTAGGACTTTCTGGCAGGTTCTATGTGCTTTCGTTCTGCCTGTCTTCCTTTCCACATAGGAAGCAAACTGTAATCTGCCTTCTATCTCCTTAACTAATTTAGGATACAGATTACTTCATTTGCTATCCCATAAGATTTAGAATTAAAACTAATAAGATTGTGCCATACCCTCATATACATATATGTAAATACTCTATAGGTGATATGTTCATTTATATATACATATCTGACTCAACTGTCAACACTTCACTTTTCTTCCCAGAAGTTCAGATGCACAAGATACAACGTAGAACTAACTTCCAGCTGGTTCGATAAAGCATTTTCTCATGTATGTAAATGCACCATCTAAGAAAACACAGAATCTTTTTTCTCCTCCAGCAATCCTCCTACTGGGCAATTTGGCAACATCTATAAAATTTTTAAATGCACCTATTTTTAACTTAGCAATTCTAACTCTGGGAATTTATCCTTCAGGTATATTCACACATGTGTGAAAAAGGACATTCACCAACCAGCATTTGTGATTGCAAAAATGTGCAAACAATCCAAAAATATGTCAATAGGAGAATGGGTTAAATAAATTATACTACATCCATACAATGGAACGTACCATAGAAATCAAAAAGAATGATGTGTATCTGCACATACTCATCTGGAAAGGTCTCTATGAAATATTGTTAAGTGCAGAAAAAAACAGCAAGGAAGATATCTTATGTTGCTGTAAAGTACACCTCTGATAATCATATATGTGTGTATCCTAAGCATACACACATAACCCCTACATATATACATACACAAAGATTTCATAGGAATTCTTAGGCATAAAAAAATTTAAAATCAAGGTACTAAAAATGCATGTAGGCTGATCACATTTTTATAAAATTTAAAGAGACAGAGAGGCATCTGGGTGGCTTAGTTGCTTAAGTGTCTGCCTTTGGCTTGGGTCATGATCCCAGGGTCTTGAGATCAAGCCCCAGCATCAGGCTCCTTGCTCTGCGGGGAGCCTGCTTCTCCTTCTCCTTCTGCTGCTCCCCCTGCTTGTGCTCTCTCACTCTCTCTTTGTCAAATAAATAAATAAATAAAATCTTTAAAAAAACTTAGAAGATGGATACATAGAAAAAATTGGGGGCCCATGAAAATTTAAGGGTAGTATTTATCTTTGAGAAATAATACGGAGAAGAAAGGAAAATAATTTTGTATTCTTCTTTATGTGATTTAATTCTTATCATGTAGGTTTTTACTTTAATTTTTTTTGTATGTTATGTTAATAATTTTTAAAAGTTTGGGGCACGTGGGTGGCTCAGTCGGTTGAGCATCTGACTTGTGATTTAGGCTCAGGTCATAATCTCATGGGTCGTGAGATCGAGCCCCAAAGTCGGGCTCTGTTCTCAGTGAGGAGTCTGCTTGAGATTTTCTTTCTCCCTCTGCCCTTCCCTCCACTTGCACATGCTCTCTCTCTCTGTCTCTCTAATAAACAAATAACTCTTAAAAAATAATTTTTAAAAGTTTAAATATTTTAAAGAATATATATATGTGCTATTAATGACAGATGGTTAAGTTAACTGAATCTTGTAGAATTCTGGCAAATTGGTCCCTCCGAAGCCTCTGGGGCCACGGGTGGGTTTCTAGGGGGAGAAGCTGCGTGGCTGTGACTCAGACCCTCAGGCAGCATTACCTGTGAGTGAGCGACTGTAGACTCCTTGCAGGATTGCAGCCATGCGGAAAAAGGAGAAAGCCATGTAGAAGTTCCAGTTCTCAGGGGGAGGGATCGCCGAGTGATGACAGTACATTCTGAAATACTCCTCTGCGGTAGGGATTCCCAGCTGAGTGAAATCACAGTCGCGCAAACCTGAGGTGACAGAGCCATCTCTGGGCAGTTAGGGCCCCACGCTCCCCTGTGACCAGTGGGGTCTAAATTATGAAAATCACTTCCCCCCCTTGGCAGTGAGCTTCACAGCCAGTTCACAGGTCAGCTCCTTATTTCAGCAGCTCTTCTGTCCTCACAAGTCTGGGATCCCGGCATGAAGCTATTCACAAACCGGCCCTCAAAACTGGCAGTAAAGGCAGGGCACCCAGGTGGCTCAGTCGGTTAAACGTCTGTCTGCCTTTGGCTCAGGTCATGATGTCAGGGTGCTGGGATCAAGCTGTGTCTGGCTCCTGCTCGGCGGGGAGCCTGCTTCTCCCTCTGCCTCTGCCCCTCCCCCTTCGCTCGTGCTCTCTTGCTCACTCTCTCTCGAATGAATAAAGAAAATCTTAAAAAAAAATAAATTGGTAGTAAAGGAAGGAGTAAGAGGCCCCCACTTCCATCTGGACCACAGTTCAGGGTGGATGCACATTATTTTCTATCAGCCATTTGATAAAAACCGTACTGAAAGAAAAATCCTGATCCTGGGGCACCGGGGTGGCTCAGCTGGTTAAGCATCCAACTCTTGATCTCAGCTCAGGCCTTGATCTCAGTGTCGTGAGTTCAAGACCCACACGGCTCCATGCTGGGCGTGGAGCCTACTTAAAAAAAAAAAGATCCTGCCAAATTATGAAAAAAATAAGTACAACAAATAAAATTTTTTACTGATTTGCTTCATTTGTGACCTTTTCATGGCTTAGAAGCATGTAACACATTTTGTTCCTAGGACTTTGTCCAGGAGTATACTTTATAATATAAGCAAAGTTATTCCTACAAAGATGTTCACTACTTTTTTGTGAGGGCTGGGGGGAGGTAATATAAAAGAAATCAGAAACAAATATCCAAATAGGAATTAAACTGCTTGACTAAGTTAATTCTATTCAGTAAAATCCTATTCCATGGTTAAAAAATGATGCTGTAGGGGCGCCCGGGTGGCACAGCGGTTAAGCGTCTGCCTTCGGCTCAGGGCGTGATCCCGGTGTTATGGGATCGAGCCCCACATCAGGCTCTTCCGCTATGAGCCTGCTTCTTCCTCTCCCACTCCCCCTGCTTGTGTTCCCTCTCTCACTGGCTGTCTCTATCTCTGTCAAATAAATAAATAAAATCTTAAAAAAAAAATGATGCTGTAGAAAAAATACTTAATGGCATGAAAACATGTCCAAAATATATAATTACGTGAAAAAAGCAGGCCATAAAATCATAGAATCGCATTTTCATTTAAACAAATGTATGCATGCACACAGAAAAATGAAAATGTTGGCAACGGTCCTCTCTGAGACTATCGATGACTTTAACTTTTCCCTTTGTTATCTGCTGGCTCCAACATTTTAAAATAAACTTGTATTTTTAATTTAGAAAATTAAATAGAAATTAATTGTGTAAAAACATAAGAGGGGTCTATGCACACATCCTTCTCACTTAACATACACCCTACACCCATCTCCCCCAGGAATGCATCCCAAGTGCATTTCCGCCCAAACCACCAGGACCTCAATTTCATGCACCCACACCAGCCATCACCGCTACCTCTCTGCCTCAGCTGCTTTGACAATGGAGCTGCCTCATTCCCTCCTCCTTCCCCCTGAGCGGTTCCTACCTCGCAGCAGGGAACCAGGAAAACTGGATGGTAGGTAGTGAGCCAGGCAGCTGAAGGCCACATCCACAAGGGGGTCGCCTAAGGTAGAGAGCTCCCAGTCAAGGACAGCAAGCACTTCAGCCTTCTCTGGATGGAACAGCAGGTTGTCCAGCCTGAATAAGCCCCAGAAGGAATAGAGAGACCGCTCTAAGGAAACAGCACTGGAGTGTGTTCTGTGCCGGGTGTCTTCCATTTGCCCGTCCAAATGCACTTCCCACCCCCTTAGCCCCTCGGGGTCCCCGTCCACTAGCTCCCTTGCCCTCTGGCTCAGCTGGGCTCAGCCAATGAGGACACCAACGGGAGACAGGAAGGGGGCAGATGGCTGAGGGACGTTGTATTCCTCTCCCAGGGCCACAGTTTTGGTGAGGTAGCCCTCTCCACATAGTGATCCTTTCTGGGTTCTGGTAATTCCTCCTTCCCTGTGATAGGTTTAACACGGATCTGCAAATTCTTGGACACTCCTTCCACAAGAAGAAGAGTCTAATTCTTTGCTGCTTGAAGCAGTTGGCTTCTAACAAATATAATGCAGGTGGAAGTGATATTAAGTGACTCCAGAGCCTCGCTCAGAAAAGGGGGTCTGCTCCCAAACAGCCCTCTCTTGGAACACACATCTTTCAGCCCTGAGCCCCCAGGTAAGAAGTCCAGCTACCCAGAAGCTACTATGCTGGAGAGACCCTGTGGGGACCACAAAGAGACAGACAGAGGCCCAGGGAGCCCAGCTGTTCAGGCTTTTCTGTCCCAAGGCCAGGCATGTGAGCAACCCTCCAGGAGACTTCAGCCCCACCTGAGAGCCACCCCAGCTGAAACAAGCGATCCTGTCCCCAGACTGCAGATTCGCGAGCAAAACAACTGCTGTCGTTGTTTGTAGTCATCCAATCTGGGAGATTTTTATGTTGTCGTGGTAACTGGAGCACATGCGTGCACGTTCCAACCTGAGGGCAGTAGGACGGCCCGCCATCTTAACAGATTATCTGGCCCAAAATGTCAATAGGCCAAGGTGGAGAACCCTGCCTTAGAAGGCTACGCACAGAGAGATCCTTTGTAAAGGGTACCATCGTCAACTGTAAATCGGGCTCAGACCAGCTGCTTAATTTCCCCTTCAAGTGCCCTGCCCATCATTTTTCACATCTAGATATCCACCCGTCCTCACAGACCTGAAGTCCCCATGCACCACTGTCGTCTTCTGTTGCCTGGGAAGATGGAGTGGCAGCCATTGGATGAGCCTCTCCATCGCCGGGATGGTGCTGGTTTCTGAGGCTCGATACTGCTTAGTCCAGGTTTGCACCTGCCGTCGAATATAGTCCCCTGAGGGGAAGAGAATTCGAACACTCTAACATCCTCCAAAGGTTCCAGAAAGTAACCGAAACAGTGAAAGCCCTGGTAATGCTCCTCTGGTAACCTAGGAGTTTCTCACAGGATGCTCCTTCCACCATGGCTGGATCGGTGGGGCGTGGGCGTTGTTCCTAGCCACAAGGCCTGCAAGCCTGATCCCTGGCCCTCTCAGACATCCCACGAGCTTCCTAACAGCCTTTACAAAATCCCTTTTTGGCTAAACAACAGTGGTTGGCTAAGCACATGGACTCTGAGGCCAGACTGCCTGGGTGTGACTCCCAGCTCTGCCATTCTCTATCTTTGTGTCTCAGACAGATCACTTAACCTCTCCATACCGTGGTTTTTCTTTGTCAACGAGATGGTCCTCAGAGAGTTGTTGGGAGGATAAAACATGGAAAGCCCTGGAGACATTCCTGGCATGTGTAAGTACTACATGCGTATTTGCTATCTTTATTCAGTTGTTTGCTAAGAAACCCAAGAGATACCACCATTGAGGAACTTGTAGGTTACATCTGGGACTGGACACTGGAAGGAGTTCTGGAGTCAACTCGGCTCAGTCAAGGTCTTCAACTGACTTAACCTCTCCGAGCCTCCCTTGCTTCTTCTGTATGAACGTACTGACACCTAAATTCCCCAGGAATTGTGAAGGCTAACCGAAATCCATACGTAACAGGCCAAATACTGAGCTGCACAGAAGGCCGCTCAATGAATGGTGGCCATTATCATTGTCCTGATTATTGTCAACTGACAATTATTAATTGTCACTATTAATATAATTAATAAACATGTCAGGCCCTCATCCCTCATCTGAGAGACAAATGGTCCCCAGAAGCTGAAGGATTTGAAGACAAGGATTGAGAGATCCAGCTCCTTCTGTGGAGTCCACCTCACAGCTGGAGCGTCCAGACACCTGCCCTTTGGAAGATCTGGTTGGGCCATGAGAAGTGGAGATCGAAGTCCACAGGAATGTAATCCAAAACAAATCAAGCCTTTAGGAGTAGCTTCTAGTTTTCAGAATTACAGGAAACAGAAGACGGAAGTAAATAAAACCATAGGAAATAATCAAGACAAATATATAAGACAACTGACTTGGTCTGTTAAAAATTTCATTGAAAAAAAGAGGTGGGGGGGACTGTTCTAGATTCCTTAATCAGATCCCAATTTAGGGGGGGAAAAACTCATTTATAAAAAATTTAAAGGGAAGGGACGCCTGGGTGGCTCAGTTGGTTAAGCATCTGACTCTTGGTCTCGGCTCCAGTCACAAGCCCCACATCGGGTTCCATGCTCAGTGCAGAGTCTGCTTGAGATTCTTTCTCTCCTTCTGCCCCTCCCCCTTCTCTCTCTTTCTCTCTCTCTAAAATAAATAAATCATTTTAAAAAAAGATATAAGGGGATAATTGATGAAATGTATCTGAATATTGACTAGGTTTTAAATATTCAAGGAAAATTGTAAATTTTCTTAGATGTGATAATAGCATTGGGAAATGTCCTTATTTTTAGAAAAATGGATACAGAAGTATTTAGGAGTCAAGTGTTGGGGTCTCTTCAACTTCGTTAAATATATATATATATATATATAAAAGAGAGAGACATATATATATATTTATATATATTATACATAATATATGAGCTCAGGTCGTGAGCTCAGGGTTGTGAGATCGAGCCCCACGTCCAACTCCGTGCTCAGTGTAGAGTCTGCTTGTCCCTCTGCCTCTGCTCTTCCCCTCTCTTTCTCAAATAAATAAATACATAAAATCTTAAAAAAAAAAAAAAAGGAAAATTTCCTATATGGATTTGGGACCTCCCACCCCAAACACACCAACTAGCGCTGCACACATTTCCTTCTCACGGGAAGCAGATGCAACAGCCCCTGTGTCTGGCTCTGTTGGCCACTGGTCTCTATCAAGCCTGCCAAGGCACTGAAACATCCTTCCTCCAACAACTGCCCCTCTGGGATAAGAAAAGAGGATGATGTGCTCCCTGCAGGTCGCTGGTGTTAGAAAGGTTCTTTGTGGTAATCGGACGTACCTAAAGGATCTTTGTCAAAAGTCCTTCTTACTTAGAAATCATGTTTGTGTGCAATCTCTCTCTCTCTCTCTCTTTTTAAACAGATGTAAATGTGTACTCTTTAACAGATAATACATTCACATGCCTTGGAATAAAGCGACAGAAGGGCATACAGTAGTCTTTCTCCCACCCTCTGCCAGCCACTCAGCTCTTTTTCCCCAAAGGAAACCCACGTCACCAATTTCTTGGAGATATTCATGTGTGCAAGCAAATATTTAAATATATTTGAATATGTAAATTTATTCAAATATGCCACCCCTTTGCACAAATGGTAGTATCTATTTATAGCCCGTGCCCTGCCCAGCAGCTGGATTCCTGACACTACCAGAGAAATTGCAGGTTTCTTGAAAATGAAGCTCTAATGTCTCTGTAGCTGGACCAGTGAACCTGAAGCATGATGAGGCTGCTTTATGCTATCAGGCTCAAAACACAGCCAATGGCCCGGGATGCTAGCCCTTGGGTCACATGAAATCACCTCAGATTTCTGCTTGGTCCCTTTGTGCTAAAAGGTCGGTGGAAAAAGCAT